>NC_134826.1:151982013-152056010 GCF_004210375.1 Tachypleus tridentatus | reverse complement strand
AAGTGTTATTGGTGGTATTAGGGTGCATCTACAGCAGGTAAGTGATAGTTTCTCAAAGACGTAGATTCATCGAATCTAAGCCATACGGACAGCAAAGGCAAAACTCAATAAATGCAAGTAATCAGGAATGAACAAACAAAACATCGTTTTACTACAGTAACGTACAAAGTTTAAAACCAAAATGGCTAACTTCTAACTTTATTGCCAGGGTTTCGCTTGTTGCTACGACAACAGGACAAAAGTAACAAGAATAATGCCATACCGCACTTTAACGTTAGCCAAAACATCCCATATCGCACTTAACATTAGCCAAAACATCTATTTGTTACATACAGCAAACAATTATAAATGATAAAAAGAATCCCAGTCAGTCCGAGTTTGTAGAAGTATTTGATCACCCCTAAAACAGACTTGTAGCTTAAGAGTAAAACACAGATAGAAAACCAAATTGGTAAAAGTTTCCGTGACATAGTTATTGACGTTTATAAACTTTACGTAAGCAAAAGGAGTGGTACGCGAAACTGATGTAAACGTAAATATTCTAATATAATCTAAATTTTCCTAAAATGATACTGAAATGTTTGGTTGGAAGAAACCATGTGAATCATAAATATCTACTCATGTCACTAATCTATTAGAGCAAAATGTTTATATATAAAATCTAATAAAGTATGAATATCTCACTCATTTTTCTTGGGAACATGTACCAGCAACGGTCACTTGCAAACTCTCTTTGTTAACCTGAAGATGACCTAGAAAGGTCGAAACATTGTTCTCTGGTTTATCAATGAAAATTTTAATACCCATACCACCCGTTATGAGATACAAAGTACAATACCAGTCGTTGACATAGCGAAGACTGTCCATTGTGATAAATTAGAAATAAAGGTAAGTTGGTATGAAACATGCACCGTGAGGATTTGGGATCATTGTGTAGCATTGTGGTTAAGACAAATAGACAGTAAGCTGGTATCAACATGGAGTTACTCAGGACGGCATCACCGTGGTTTATGACAAATAGACAGTAAGCTGGTAAAGTGAACATTGCTATTGGAGATTAAGATAATGCAAAGGTGTGAACAGACACAAAAAGTGGACAACTGAAAACGTGGCACAAGTTTAAAGAGAGTTTAACAAGCAACAGTTAATTAAAGCAAATAAAACGGTTATATAGCCTAATCTAAACATGTTAGCTAACTGAAAACACAAACAACGAATTAAGTGAAATACATATTTCCTGATATTTTTATTATATTTTAATAAAATAGTTAAACTATTGTTGTAGTTTCGTGACAATTCAGTCATAAGTTTAAGGGCTTATAACGCTGAAAGATTTAGTTCGAGCCCCTACATTTGAAATAAAACACATAGCACACGGTGTATTTTTTCGGTCACAAAACAGTCTTATGATCATTTCTCTCTTGTAATTTATTAGAGCCGAATGACAAGTATTATTTCAGTCTTCATTTTTTTTGTTCTGATGGATATACCGAAAGCTGAACATTTGACTCCAAAAAATATACTCAATATTTACTTATATTTGGTTATAATTGACTATGTAATGTCTTCCAGAAGATCTCAATTTATTATTTTCTATTTACAGTCGGTAGTGAAGAAAGTACATACTAATTAACACTGCGACACTAGAATCAACTTGTCTCAAGTTTAAAAATTTAAAATCAAAACAATAAATAGTTAGCTTCACAGGTATGAATAAATAAAACCTATATCGAGTTATCTAGACCAATAATATATAAAACCCACGTCTAGTTATCTAAACCAGTGGATGTAAAAAATCCAAATCTAGTTATCTAGACCAGTGGATGTATAAAACACACATCTACTTCTATAGACCAGTAGATATATAAAATCCTACACCTAGTTACCTAGAACAGTGGATGTATAAAACCAAAACATCTACTTTCTAGACCAGTAGATGTATAAAACCCACATCTAGTTATCAAGACCAGTAGATATATAAAACCCACATCTTCTTATCTACAGTATCAGTGGATGTATAAACCCCACATGTAGTTATCTAGAACAGTGGATGTATAAAACCCCACATGTAGTTATCTAGAACAGTGGATGTATAAAACCCAAATCTAGATATCTACATCACTGGATGTATAAAACCTAACACTTAATTGTCTAGACCAGTAGATATATCAAACACACATCTAATTACCTAGAACGGTGGATATATAAAAATCCACATCAAATTATCTAGACTAGTAGATATATCAAACATATATCTAGTTACCTACAACAGTGGATGTAGGCTGAACATTTGACTCCAAAAAATATACTCAATATTTACTTATTTGGTTATAATTGACTATGTAATGTCTTCCAGAAGATCTCAATTTATTATTTTCTATTTACAGTCGGTAGTGAAGAAAGTACATACTAATTAACACTGCGACACTAGAATCAACTTGTCTCAAGCTTAAAACTTAAAATCAAAACAATAAATAGTTAGCTTCACAGGTATGAATAAATAAAACCTATATCTAGTTATCTAGACCAGTGGATATATAAAACCCAGATACAGATATCTACACAAGTAGATATATAAAACCCATATCTAGTTATCTAGACAAGTAGGTAGATATATAAAAATCACACCTACTTATCTAGGGCAGTAGATATATAAAAACTCACATCTACATATATAGACCAGTAGATGAATAAAACCAACATCTACATATATAGACCAGTAGATGAATAAAACCAACATCTAGTTATCTAGGCCAGTAGATATATAATAAACCACATCTAGTTCTCTAAACAAGCAGATATATATCAAAATCTAGTTATCTAGACGAGGGAATGTATAAAACACTCATCCAGTTATCTAGACCAGTAGATATATAAAACCCAAATATAGTTTTCTAGACAAGCAGATATATAAAACCCACATCTTTCTATGTACACCAGTGGATGTATAAAACCCCACATCTAGTTATCTAGACCAGTAGACATGTAAAACCCACATCAAATTATCCAGACCAGTGGATGTATAAAACTCACATCGAGTTATATCAACCAGTAAATATATAAAACTTACATCTTGTTATCTAGACTAGTGGATCTATAAAACCCACATCTAGTTATCTCCACCAATGGATGTATAAATCCAACATCTAGTTCTCTAGACCAGAAGATATATAAAACCTACATCTAGTTATCTAGTACAGTGGATGTATAAAACCTACATCTAGTTATCTAGATATGTGGATGTATAAAACCTACATCTAGTTATCTAGTACAGTGGATGTATAAAACCTACATCTTGTTATCTAGTACAGTAGATGTATAAAACCTACATCTAGTTATCCAGTACAGTAGATGTATAAAACCTACATCTAGTTATCTAGATAAGTGGATGTATAAAACCTACATCTAGTTATCTAGTACAGTGGATGTATAAAACCTACATCTAGTTATCTAGTACAGTGGATGTATAAAACTTACATCTTGTTATCTAGACTAGTGGATCTATAAAACCCACATCTAGTTATCTCCACCAATGGATGTATAAATCCAACATCTAGTTCTCTAGACCAGAAGATATATAAAACCTACATCTAGTTATCTAGTACAGTGGATGTATAAAACCTACATCTAATTATGTAGATAAGTGGATGTATAAAACGTACATCTAGTTATCTAGTACAGTGGATGTATAAAACCTACATCTTGTTATCTAGTACTGTGGATGTATAAAACCTACATCTAATCATCTAGATAAGTGGATGTATAAAACAAATATCTAGTTATTTAGTACAGTAGATGTATAAAACCTACATCTAGTTATCCAGTACAGTGGATGTATAAAACCTACATCTAGTTATCTAGATAAGTGGATGTATAAAACTACTACATCTAGTTATCTAGTACAGTGGATGTATAAAACCTACATCTAGTTATCTAGTACAGTGGATCTATAAAACCCACATCTAGTATATCTCCACCAATGGATGTATAAAACCTACATCTAGTTATCTAGTACAGTGGATGTATAAAACCTACATCTAGTTATCTAGTACAGTGGATGTATAAATCCAACATCTAGTTCTCTAGACCAGTAGATATATAAAACCTACATCTAGTTATCTAGTACAGTGGATGTATAAAGCCTACATCTAGTTATCTAAATATGTGGATGTATAAAACCTACATCTAGTTATCTAGTACAGTGGATGTATAAAACCCACATCTAATTATCTACTCTAGTGGATCTATAAAACCTACATCTAGTTATCTCCTACCAATGGATGTATAAAACCTACATCTAGTTATCTAGTACAGTGGATGTATAAAACCTACATCTAGTTATCTAGTACAGTGGATGTATAAAACCTACATCTATTATTATCTAGTACAGTGGATCTATAAAACCCATATAGTTATCTAGTACAGTGGATGTATAAAATCTACATCTAGTTATCTAGTACAGTGGATCTATAAAACCTACATCTAGTTATCTAGTACAGTGGATGTATAAAACCTACATCTAGTTATCTAGTACAGTGGATGTATAAAACCTACATCTAGTTATCTAGTACAATGGATGTATAAACCCACATCTAGTTATTTAGTACAGTGGATGTACAAAACCTACATCTAGTTATCTAGTACAGTGGATGTATAAAACCTACATCTAGTTATCTAGTACAGTGGATGTATAAATCCAACATCTAGTTCTCTAGACCAGAAGATATATAAAACCTACATCTAGTTATCTAGTACAGTGGATGTATAAAGCCTACATCTAGTTATCTAAATATGTGGATGTATAAAACCTACATCTAGTTATCTAGTACAGTGGATGTATAAAACCCACATCTAATTATGTACTCTAGTGGATCTATAAAACCCACATCTAGTTATCTCCACCAATGGATGTATAAAACCTACATCTAGTTATCTAGTACAGTGGATGTATAAATCCAACATCTAGTTCTCTGGCCAGAAGATATAAAACCTACATCTAGTTATCTAGTACAGTGGATGTATAAACCTACATCTAGTTATCTAAATATGTGGATGTATAAAACCTACATCTAGTTATCTAGTACAGTGGATGTATAAAACCCACATCTAATTATGTACTCTAGTGGATCTATAAAACCCACATCTAGTTATCTCCACCAATGGATGTATAAAACCTACATCTAGTTATCTAGTACAGTGGATGTATAAAACCTACATCTAGTTATCTAGTACAGTGGATGTATAAAACCTACATCTAGTTATCTAGTACAGTGGATCTATAAAACCCACATATAGTTATCTAGTACAGTGGATGTATAAAATCTACATCTAGTTATCTAGTACAGTGGATCTATAAAACCTACATCTAGTTATCTAGTACAGTGGATGTATAAAACCTACATCTAGTTATCTAGTACAGTGAATGTATAAAACCTACATCTAGTTATCTAGTACAGTGGATGTATAAACCCACATCTAGTTATTTAGTACAGTGGATGTACAAAACCTACATCTAGTTATCTAGTACAGTGGATGTATAAAACCTACATCTAGTTATCTAGATAAGTGGATGTATAAAACCTACATCTAGTTATCTAGTACAGTGGATGTATAAAACCTACATCTAGTTATCTAGTACCGTGGATGTATAAAACCTACATCTAATTATGTAGATAAGTGGATCTATAAAACCTACATCTAGTTATCTAGTACAGTGAATGTATAAAACCTACATCTAATTATCTAGATAAGTGGATGTATAAAACCTACATCTAGTTATCTAGTACAGTAGATGTATAAAACCTACATCTAGTTATCTAGTACAGTGGATGCATAAAACCTACATCTAGTTATCTAGTACAGTGGATGTATAAAACCTACATCTAGTTATCTAGTACAATGGATGTATAAAACCCACATCTAATTATCTACTCTAGTGGATGTATAAAACCTACATCTAGTTATCTAGTACAGTGGATGTATAAAACCCACATCTAATTATCTACTCTAGTGGATGTATAAAACCCACATATAGTTATCTAGTACCAGTGGATGTATAAAACCCACATCTAGTTATCTAGACCAGTGGATGTATGAAACTCACATCTCGTTATCTAGACCAGTATATATAGAAAACTCAAATCTAATTATCTAGACCATTGATACAGAAAACCCTCATCAAGATATCTAGACCATAGAAATAGAAAACCCACATATAGCTTTCTAGGCTTCTAGATATATAAAACCCACATCTAGTTACCTAGACCAGTAGTAATATAAAATTCACATCTAGTTACCTAGAGCAGTAGATGTATCTAACCCAAATCTTGTTCTCTATACTCGTAGATATGTAAAACCCATATCTAGTTCTCAGAGAAGTGGATGTATAAAATCCACATCTAGTTATCTAGATCAGAAAATACAAAATCCCATATGAGGTTATTTAGACCAGTGAATGAAAAAAAAACACACATCTAATTATCTAGACCTGTGGATGTATAAATCCCACATATACCTATCTAGACCAATGAATGTATGAAACCTACATCTTGCTATCTGGACCAGTGGATGTATAAAACTCACATCTAATATTTTAGAACAGTAGCTATATAAAACCAATATGTAGCTGTCTAGGCCTGTTTATGCATAAAATCCATATCTAGTTTGTCTACACCAATAGATATATTAAACTCACATCTAATTTTCTGGGTGTGTGGATGTTAAAAACCAACATCTTGTTCTCTAGACCAGTAGATTTGTAAAACCCATATATAGTTATCTAGACCAATGGATATATAAACCCAAATCTAGATATCTGGTCCAGTGGATGTATATAACCCACATTTAGTTATTTAGACCAGTAGATATAAAAGGCCCATATGTAGTTATCTAGACCAGTGGATTTACAAAACCCACATATTTTTATCTACTCTAGTATGTATATAAATCCCAACTCTAGTTATCTAGTACAGGTGATGTATAAAACCCGCATCTAGTTATCCAGATCAGTGGATGTATAAAACCCACATAAAGTTATTTAGAACGGTAGATATATAAACCCCACATCTAGTTATCTAAACCAGTTGATATATAAAACCCACATCTAGTTTTCTCGACCAGTAGATTTACAAAACCCACATATAGTTATCTAGAGTAGTATATATATATACTCTATATCTAGTCCAGTGGATGTATAAAACCCACATCTAGTTATCTATACCAGTGTATATATAACACCCACATCTTGTTTTCTAGACCAGTAAATATATAAAACCCACATCTAGTTATCTAGACTAATGGATGTATAAAACCCACATCTGCTTATCTAGACCAGTAGAAATATAAAACTCACATCTAATTATCTGTACCAGTGGATGTATAAAACCCACATCTAGTTATCTGTACTAGTGGATGTATAAAACCCACATCTAGTTATCTGTACCAGTGGATGTATAAAACCCAAATTTAGTTATTTAGACCAGTAGATATATAAACCCCACGTCTAGTTATTTACACTAGTGGATATATAAAACCCACATCTAGTTATTTAGACCGGTGGATATATAAAACCGACATCTCGTTATCTAGACCAGTCGATGCATAAGACCCACACCTAGTGATCTAGACCATAGATATAGAAAAACTCATCTAATGTTTTAGACCAGTAGATATAAAAACCTACATATAATTATCTAGACAACTGGATGTATAAAGCCCACATCGAGTTATATATACCAGTATATATATAAAACCCACATCTAGTTATCTAGAGCAGTAGATACATGAAGCCAACATCTCGTTAAGAAGAGAAACCCACTTAAAGTAAAAACGTATATCACGACGGCTGAATATGACCTAAGAAGTTCAAAATGTTGTTCTCTACTTTATTTCAATCAAAGTTTTAATACCTATTCTAGCTGTTTTGAGATGCAATACCTAAAATATAATTAGTCTTGCCAGTTGCAAGAAGTTCCAGGAGTGAATTTATTTCTAAAACTTTATAGAACAAGATTCTAAATTTGGACGAGTGGTAAACATTTGTTTGGATCCAACTCACTTAGTTTGGGTACCTCATGATCAAGCAGGTTTGAAAGTTGAAACCCTCTCGTAAACATTTGTTTGGATCCAACTCACTTAGTTTGGGTACCTCATGATCAAGCAGGTTTGAAAGAACTCTGGTAAACATTTGTTTGGATCCAACTCACTTAGTTTGGGTACCTCATGATCAGGTTTGAAAGTTGAAACCCTCTCGTAAACATTTGTTTGGATCCAACTCACTTAGTTTGGGTACCTCATGATCAAGCAGGTTTGAAAGTTAAACTCTCTGGTAAACATTTGTTTGGATCCAACTCACTTAGTTTGGGTACCTCATGATCAAGCAGGTTTTAAAGTTAAACTCTCTGTAAACATTTGTTTGGATCCAACTCACTTAGTTTGGGTACCTCATGATCAAGCAGGTTTGAAAGTTGAAACCCTCTCGTAAACATTTGTTTGGATCCAACCCACTTAATTTGGGTACCTCATGATCAAGCAGGTTTGAAAGTTAAAACTCTCTGGTAAACATTTGTTTGGATCCAACTCACTTAGTTTGGGTACCTCATGATCAAGAAGGTTTGAAAGTTAAAACTCTCTGGTAAACACTTGTTTGGATCCAACTCACTTAGTTTGGGTACCTCATGATCAAGCAGGTTTGAAAGTTAAAACTCTCTGGTAAACACTTGTTTGGATCCAACTCACTTAGTTTGGGTACCTCATGATCAAGCAGGTTTGAAAGTTAAAACTCTCTGGTAAACACTTGTTTGGATCCAACTCACTTAGTTTGGGTACCTCATGATCAAGCAGGTTTGAAAGTTAAAACTCTCTGGTAAACACTTGTTTGGATCCAACTCACTTAGTTTGGGTACCTCATGATCAAGCAGGTTTGAAAGTTAAAACTCTCTGGTAAACACTTGTTTGGATCCAACTCACTTAGTTTGGGTACCTCATGATCAAGCAGGTTTGAAAGTTAAAACTCTCTGGTAAACACTTGTTTGGATCCAACTCACTTAGTTTGGGTACCTCATGATCAAGCAGGTTTGAAAGTTAAAACTCTCTGGTAAACACTTGTTTGGATCCAACTCACTTAGTTTGGGTACCTCATGATCAAGCAGGTTTGAAAGTTAAAACTCTCTGGTAAACACTTGTTTGGATCCAACTCACTTAGTTTGGGTACCTCATGATCAAGCAGGTTTGAAAGTTAAAACTCTCTGGTAAACACTTGTTTGGATCCAACTCACTTAGTTTGGGTACCTCATGATCAAGCAGGTTTGAAAGTTAAAACTCTCTCGTAAACATTTGTTTGGATCCAACTCACTTAGTTTGGGTACCTCATGATCAAGCAGGTTTGAAAGTTAAAACTCTCTGGTAAACACTTGTTTGGATCCAACTCACTTAGTTTGGGTACCTCATGATCAAGCAGGTTTGAAAGTTAAAACTCTCTGGTAAACACTTGTTTGGATCCAACTCACTTAGTTTCGGTACCTCATGATCAAGCAGGTTTGAAAGTTAAAACTCTCTGGTAAACATTTGTTTGGATCCAACTCACTTAGTTTGGGTACCTCATGATCAAGCAGGTTTGAAAGTTAAAACTCTGCTGGCATGAATTAAAAAACTTTCTCGTTAGTTTGGAAAAGTAGCATTTCGTGAGTTTCAACTAGAAAAACTCTATATTAATTGATGTCAGTACATAATTTAAAGATTTCTTTAATTTGTGAGTTATTAAAATAGCATATACGCAATAATCTTTTAATCATCAATGTAAGGTAGTGCGATAACATCTGTGTTTTAATTAACGTTCCGGAATAATTATTTTTAAAAGTTGGTTTCTTTGCTCTTTGTTAATTTTTTATTATTCAGTGTATACGTTCGTGTGTAATCTGTTTTAGTTTATCAACAGTGAAAATAATGTTAATTGATGTCAGTTTTAAATACCGAATCAATCATTAGAATGTCATTGTAAAACTTGCACATTATCTCAATCCACTTCGGTAAATTAGAGAATAGCGTACGAACTTACAACACTAAAATTCTGGATTCGATATCTCCAGGCAGACGGATCATAGATAGCATATTCTGTGGGTTTCACACAAAGAAACACAGATACTGAGAGAATATAATGCGTGTTAATAACCTATACACTTTAGGGATTGTTAACCTTCGTACACTTACCAAGTATTATGATTTACAACTATTGTAAAGATGAAAAACATCTCTGTAAACCTTTCTTTAGCTTCTATCAAACATCATCGTGAATTACAATTATTACATCTATGTAATTCAGAACTACATCTTGTATCTATGAAAGTCAGAACTACATCTTGTACCCATGAAAGTCAGAACCACATCTTGTATCCATGGTAGTCAGGACTATATCTTGTATCCATGAAAGTCAGAACTACATCTTGTATCTAGGAAAGTCAGAACTACATCTCATATCTATGAAAGTCAGAACTACATCTTGTATCCATGAAAGTCAGAATTACATCTTGTATCCATGGTAGTCAGGACTGTATCTTGTATCCATGAAAGTCAGAACTACATCTTATATCCATGAAAGTCAGAACCACATCTTGTATCCATGGTAGTCAGAACTACATCTTATATCCATGAAAGTCAGAACCTCATCTTGTATCCATGGTAGTCAGAACTACATCTTCTATCCATGGTATTCAGAACTACATCTTGTATCCATGAAAGTCAGAACTACATCTTGTATCCATGTAAGTCAGAATTACGAGGTCTGTTCCAAGTTTTACTGTGTCGGTATTTGGGTATTGATGTTAAATACCCAGGAGGGTCAGGTACATTTGACCTCTTCCTCCCTCCCGAACGATTATAGCGTCTGTCTTTAGGGTTTTTTTGTTTGTTTTTTAAGCTTTGGGCCAGAGTAATAGAATGACATCATACTCAGGCCCATTTCAGGGCTCAGCCCATGCATGGACGAACAAGAAGTTTTTTTCCTTCATTTCTTATTATTATTTTTATTTTTTTGTATTTTCATATATATATTTTTTTTTGTATTTTTCTCCTTTTTCTTCATAGAGAGAATGCTACTACTACTTGTAGTAACACACACACAAAAAAGAAAGTAGTAATAATAATTGTTATTCAATAATTGAATAATAATTCAATAAGAGAAAAAAAATGATAAAAAAAGAAAAAAGAAAATAATAATTATAATAATAAAAAAGAAACAAGGACTAAGTGTCTAGTGCATAGTAGCCAGCTTGTGTTACATTTCTTAAATATATGTTAAAATGGAGAGGTATTTAGGACCATTTACATCATGTACGTGATATCTGTCGAGATCACACATTAAGTCATTTTTATGCCAATTCTTATTGAAATATTTTAGAGAATTATGCAAGAGTCTTTCAGATATTGTGTCTATGTTTGCATACTTGTGCATGAATGTGGTTGAGGTGCTACGTGGTACTTTATATGCTGAAGTTAGTACTGAATTTTGTATACGTTGAAGTTTCTGTACATGTGTGGGTGCTATGTTAATCTAGGCAGGTGATGCATATTCTATTGTTGGTCTAATGTACGTTTTGTAGATTTTAAGTATGTTGTCTGGTGATGTTCCTTGGATTTTACCTGAAAGACTTCTTGCATAGTTTGCTCTTTCCAGATTCGTATCAGTATATTTTTAATATGTGGTAACCACGTTAATTTTGAATCATAGGTTAGACCTAGAAATTTAGCAGAAGTAGCAGTCAGTAAAAGTGATCCATTCATATAGAGTTTTGGTGGATCTTTTTCAGCTTATTCAGTCTGCTGAATACTATGACTTGAGTTTTGGAATATTGATTTTGATTCTGTATTTCTGGCAGTATTCTTCGATGTTATTTAGGACTGGTTGTAGGTTCGTTGCTGCTATTGACGGAGTGGGGCGCTTTTCCAGACTGCTACATCGTCAGCGAACTGTGATGCATAACCTAAATTTAGGTCCGACGAGGTCTGTTTGACTGTGTGGGTATTTGGGTATTGATGTTGTTAAATACCCAGGAGGGTCAGGTACATTTGACCTCTTTCTCCCTCCCGAACGATTATAGCGTCTGTCTTTTTTTTTTTTGGTTTTTTAAAGCTTTGGGCCAGAGTAAAAGTATAACATCATACTCAGGTCCATTTCAGGGCTCAGTCCATGCATGGACGAACAAGACGACGAGGTCTGGTCAAAACATACGCGGACTGTTTGAATTGCGCGGCTCCAGTTGGTTTCAGGGGAATCCGCTTGGTGTCGCTAGGTTCGCACAGATCAGCTGATTACGACGCTATTTCCCGATTGCAGATATCTTCATTTGTGTATTAACTACGCGGTTTTAAGTGAAGTGCGATTTTTTTCGTTTGGTGGATTTCAGAATGAATGACCTAAAGGAGCAACGACTTGCTGTGAAATTTTGTGTTAAACTTGGAACATCTGCGACTGAAACTTTGCTATGCTTAACACGGCTTACGGAGATGTTGCTATGAAGCGTACGGCATGTTTCAAGTGGCATAAACGTTTTAAGGATGGTCGACAGTCCATTGAAGATGAAGAGCGTTCTGGACGTCCTTCCACGTCAACTGACGACCCACACGTCGACAAAATCAACACCCTGGTGCGGGCAAATCGACGTCTGACTGTCAGGAAGCTTGCTGAAGAGTGTGGGATATCAGTTGGATCTTGTTACGAGATTTTGACCGAAAAATTGAAGATGCACCGCGTTGCTGCGAAATTTGTGCCTCAGAACTCGTGAGTTTTGGCCAAACACTCGATCACTGTTCTTCCCCACCACCCCTACTCACCTGACGATTTTTTTCTTGTTCCCCAAACTCAAAAGACCCTTGACAGGAAGAAGATTTGAGACGATTCCCGAGATTAAGGCAAATGCGATGAAGGAGATGGAGGACATTACAAAAGAAGGTACCAGGACTGTTTCAACAAGTGGAAACACCGTTGGGATAAGTGTGTGCGTTGGGAGGAGAGTACTTTGAAGGGGTCCCAGACCTGTAACTTCTAAATAAAGTACATTTTGTTTTATGACGTCAGTCCGCGTATTTTTTGAACATCCCTCCTACATCTTGTATCCATTAAAGTCAGAACTACATCTTGTATTCATGGTAGTCAGGACTATATCTTGTATCCAGGAAAGTCAGAACTACATCTTATATCCATGAAAATCAGAAGTACATCTTGTATCCATGAAAGTCAAATTATATGTTGTATCTATGAAAGTCAAAACTATATCTTGTATCTATGAAAGTCAGATCTACATCTTGTATCCATGAAAGTCAGATCTACATCTTGTATCCATGTAAGTCAGATCTACACGTTCCATTTGTCTTTCAGTTCAAATATCTCTTATAGCTCGGTAATAAAAACGATACATCTTTATGTATTGTACTTATAACTTAGGCAGAAAATAGGGTTATTTATTGTTGGAAGAAAGATAGTACTGTCACAAATTGACAGACTTGTGGTTGCGCAACTAGGAGGAGGCGGTGAAGAGAAACATGTTTAGTGTTTTGTCTTCAGTGTTATTTTTATAGTTAAGTTTTTCCAAAGTTGTGATATAATTAAACCGAAGACAAAATAATGCATATTTCAGCGAGGTTAGAGAATTGAATTTATAAATGTATGGTAGGAGTTAATATACAGTTTTATTCTTTCTATTAACAAGCACAGTGACTTTCTACAAGAATTTCATCTAGCATGTTTGAATACGACCATGAAGCATCCATTACGTCAAGTGGTATTGGTATGGACTTCTGTCCAGTGAGTGGGATGCCTCCAGTTTGTGAAAGGCAGTGTCAATCCTAACAAATACACTAAGTTTTACCAGTCATAGTCGCGATCACTTTGGTGGGATGACCAGTGTAAATCCAGAATCACCCTGTTCCATGCCACAGGGCTATAAAGGATGGTAATAATTATACACTCTATGGAGTAGATGTGAAATAACAAGGAAATTTTATACTCTAGTTTGTTTGAAATATATCTTAAGTTTTATGTTAGTACTTCAGGTAAAAGATTACCTTCGAAGGGAGAGAACCACAACATATGTTGACCAGGCAACAAACCATATCCCAGCTTTATTGAAAACTTCTGAAAGGTATTGTATAACAAAGTGCAAAGAAAGAAGCCGAGAAGCTCCATGGAACTGCAGGAAGCCCTAATTCACATGTGACATTACAAACTTATTCCTATCTGTTTTTAGCCCCTCGTGTACTTTATGTCTCGATAATGTCAAGTAGTTGTCAAGACCATATAAAGCACAACCAAATATTAAATGATAAAACAGACCTTGTGACCACATTATGTCAATTATCTAAGTGATGTTATATTTAAATCTAGGTTTTGTTACTCAGAGAACGTTTTACTATTTGTTTATCTCCTGCTGTAATGCTTTGTGTATTAATAGATATACGTGGTGGTGGGATGACTGAACAACTTACATCACACGATATCCATTTTTACACGATGTGGGATATTTACACAATCCAAAACCTCGTGATAAATTTATATAAACAGATAAAAGTGGGAAAAATAGGCGATGGAATAAACAGTAAAACAGTAAAACTAAAACAATAAACAGTAAAACTAAAACACGGTTTTCCTTGACACCGAAGATAACTCAACGTAGTTCGCTTTAAAACAAACAGAACTCTAACAGGTAATATATATATCCATCAACGTTTCTTGTTTGTTTGTTTTTTACACAATGTTGTTCTGAACTCATAAGTATAACATTAATTCAAGTATTGGCATTCAATCCGGGTTATTAAGGCCTTTTTACGTTGTATTGCGCTAACTTATATAACTTGTATCAGTTTTCCTACGACAGCGTATCTTAGTAGCGGATAATGTAAGTTGTCAAATTCAACTGTAAATTATAACAAAAAATAAGTAGGTATAAAAGAAATAAAGTTAATTATAAGCTAATTTAAGTTTAACAAGTTTTACAGATTTACTAATTGGTATATGAAACTGGGAGATCGATATAAGTGGTGTTATAGTAAGATATTTGTTATATATACCTTGTAATATCCAATAAGAAATGTGTTATAAACAGCATAACCATAACTAGGTGTAGTCTGCGGTATGTACCTGAAACATAGTACAATGCACATACTTGTTATGTACTATGGCCCACAATATGAAACTTGTTAAACTCTGTCATGTGTTATTTATGTCTTATGATTTACAGTGTAATACTTTATATGCTAGCCAGCTTATTACTTCATTTACAGAACGGCGTGTAATAGTTGATTGGCCTTATTAAACAGCCTATAATACTTACTAAGCCTTATTAAACAACCCATGGTACTTGTTAATTAATGTATAATACTTCTTATGCACTATCAAACATTGTGGGGTTCTCGTAATTTCATCTTAAACAATGTGTGATAATTGTTATTCCATATTAAACAGAGTACAATACTTGTTATTCCATATTAGACAATGTATGGTACATGTTATATTGTATTAAAGTGTTTGGTAGGTTTTATGCACTACCAAGCAGTTTATTACTTATTCTAAGTTGTGAAACATAGTGCAGTAAATGTACGGAATATAATGGTTTATAGAAACGGCTGTAGTTGTGATGATAAAAACATATCATAGTTGATATTTGAAAAAGAAAAAACAATTGATACATGTTTTAACGTTCCATTGGCTCCAAGCTAATTTCATTATAACGAGCCTTCTCTCTGTTCATGGTGTCGTGTGGTAAAGGGGTGTGTTTAGTCCTCTAAATGTGTACTTCGTTTTCAATTATCAGAGAAGTTGTCAGATGAAAACTAAATCCACGTTTTGCTTCTTTGACTGAAATAAATGTATTTGTTTCACAGAAAAACTTTTACCACTAATGTATCTCGTATTTGATAATCGCGTGACAACTTTAGTTACTGTCTTACAGAAATCAACCGTGAATTTGTAAAACATTAAAACACATTTTCGAGTTGCTTGGTTACCTTACAAAAATCGACCTTTGTATTAAGTGCAGACATAAGTAGTTCGTGTTTAGATAAAACTTCTGTCCCTTTGTGTCTCTGAGACAGATCAAACACAAAATGTCTGAAACTCTTAAAGGCTTAGCTGTGGTCTTGTCGATCTGTGTAATCTGTACTGACATTTCTAGCTCTACTGAAATCCACAGTTTTCTCTTTCTAGTCCTGAGGATCTCCGAGAAGAGTTTACTTTCGCAGAAGGTAGAGAATTTGAAACTTCGATGGTGAAAGATGTGGGTGAGTGTGGTCTCAAATGTGCACTACTTAGTCCTGATCGTTGTCTGGCCTTTGACATAAAAACAATTTCAACGATCTCTGCAAAATCTGTCCAGTGCAGGTTAACTTCGGAAAACCTCTCGCCAGAAAACCTTGTATATATGTCTGGACACAGTTTCTATCAGGTATAACTGAACATACATGGTAACGACAGGATGTGTTCTGAAAGCAAAATTAAAGTGTTGTGTGTTTTGCAAGTCTTGTAGACAATTAAAATAAACTTGATATTACTTCATTGAGCTTATGGAAACAGCTATTGAAAAAAGAAAGTAGTTAACAGTGGTGTAGCTATAAAAGAAGTTGACTGAAAAACCATTAAATATCCTGGCAGTCAGAAAACATGAAAGAATTCTATATCCCTATGTAGTCTATTTGTTTTATAATGATTTATAAAATACATGTGTTCAAGTTCATAATGGTTAACCTCCTAAATCTTTAGTATTAGAATTCTGCAGTAGTCTGATGTTTGGATCTTTCAACGTTTAAAACTAGTTAGTTTTAAACTGCTACTCAGACAATACCAACTTTTACACTTATACATTTAACCAAGTAATGATAGTTACGCAAAACAAGAACTCTTCATCACAGCCAACCTTCAGTAATGAAGACATCACAAACCAATTCTCCATCATAACCAATCTTTTCTGATAAAGACATCAGAAAAGAGTTCTCTATCACACACAACCTTTAGTAATGAGGATATTCAAAACTAACTCTCTATCATAAACACTCTTTAGTAATGAAGATATTCAAAACTAACTCTCTATCATAAACACTCTTTAGTAATGAAGATATTCAAAACCAACTCTCCATCACAGCTATCCCCCAAGTGGCACAGTGGTATGTCTGTGGAGCTATATTGCTAGAAGCCGATTTTCGATACCCGTGGTGGGCAAAGCACACACTGCAGATAATAATAACAAAACTATCACAACCGATCTCCAGTGATGACTCCAGCATTTCAGCAATAAACCTTACGGTTTACAACACTAAACTACCGTTTTCAATAACTGTGTTGGACACATCACACATAACTCATCATGTAGATTTGTGTCTAACTATAAACAGTGAGGCCTCGCATGGCCTAGCGCGTTAAGGCGTGCGCTTGTAATCTGAGGGTCGCGGTTCGCTTCGTAATCGCGCTAAACATGCTCGCCCTTTCAGTCTTGGAGGCGTTATAATGTGACGGTCAATCTTACTTTTTGTTGGTAAAAGAGTAGCCCAAGAGTTGGCGGTGGGTGGTGATGACTAGCTGCCTTCCCTCTAGTCTTACACTGCTAAATTAGGGACGGCTAGCACAGATAGCCCTCGAGTAGCTTTGTGCGAAATTCCAAAACAAACAAACAAACTATAAACAGTAAAACAATCTCCAGTAATAAAATTATCTGAAACCTACTTTCCCTCAGGACGAAGTTCTAGTAATGAAGACATTTAAGCCACATTTAGGTTTCACTGATATTGTATTTAAAAATATAATTTATTTATATTATAGTTTATAACAATGTGATTTGTATTCACTATTCCAAAACAGGATCTCTGTAGACAAAAGAGTGTAAGAACATTCCAAGTTACCATAAATATTCTTTAAAACATTGTATGTGCTAATCCAGTAACTTCAAAACTAATATGTTAATATTTATTTCGTATCGTTAACATGCTGTTGAGGATTTATAAAGAAGGATTTGATACAATTAACTTTCTCACTGTGATTTAACGTTAAAAAATACAATTATTCCCATTAAATGCTTCTTTCATTAAACCTAACGCCTTCATTTATGTCTTTTTTAATATTTTTCTCGTAGGAAATTTACTACTTAATAACAAGTTAGGGCATTAATAAATGTTACTTTTACTCTAGTTTTAAATTAGCAGTTTGTTCTTAGATTTAATTCATTAAAAATGACACTTACCATAGCCTTAGTCTAAGGAGTAGACACTTCCATTCACGCCTAAGCTAGGATCAGCCGTCCATTTGCAACTAATAGTTTCACTATTCATTGCTTTGTTTTAGGTTAGTCAAATATTCTTTTATATTATGTCAACCAACAAATCATTCCATTCTAAGTTATGAGTTATTCTAGTTTCAGTTTTACACTAAACGATCATTTTCTCCCATCTAAGTCATCATTGTTATTTTAGGTTCGGTTTCATGCTGACAAAACATTAGTTTAGACAACTCATTAAGTACTTACACCTACCTATAGGTTTAGACTAACGTTAAATAATTCCGTTTTAGTTAGACTCATACTAACGTATATGACTGATTTTCTTCCTAGGTTGTCAATGCTGCTCAGAATATCATTGCAACGAATATCCAAACAACTCATTCATCAGAAATCCAATTTACCACTCAGTTACCACCAGATGGCCAAAGTCAAATCACCTCTCAGATACATTCAACAACCGAGTTACAGATTGACAAAGGATCTACAACTGAAATTCCAACAGATGTTGAGTTACAGACTGACATGGGATCAACATCTGGTGTTCCAACAGATACTGAGTTACAGACTGACGAAGGATCTACAACTGAAACTCCAACAGATGTTGAGTTACAGACTGACATAGGATCAACATCTGGTGTTCCAACAGATACTGAGTTACAGACTGACGAAGGATCTACAACTGAAACTCCAACAGATGTTGAGTTACAGACTGACATAGGATCAACATCTGGTGTTCCAACAGATACTGAGTTCCAACAGATACTGAGTTACAGACTGACGAAGGATCTACAACTGAAACTCCAACAAATGCTGAAGTGCAGATTGACCAAGGATCAACATCTGGTGTTCCAACAGATACTGAGTTACAGACTGACGAAGGATCTACAACTGAAACTCCAACAAATGCTGAAGTGCAGATTGACCAAGGATCAACATCTGGTGTTCCAACAGATACTGAGTTACAGACTGACGAAGGATCTACAACTGAAACTCCAACAGATGTTGAGTTACAGACTGACATAGGATCAACATCTGGTGTTCCAACAGATACTGAGTTACAGACTGACGAAGGATCTACAACTGAAACTCCAACAAATGCTGAAGTGCAGATTGACCAAGGATCAACATCTGGTGTTCCAACAGATACTGAGTTACAGACTCACGAAGGATCTACAACTGAAACTCCAACAAATGCTGAAGTGCAGATTGACCAAGGATCAACGACTGGTGTTCCAACAGATACTGAGTTACAGACTGAAAAACAAGACACGGATTCAACATTAAAAGGAGTTACTGTCGATCACGAAACTCATGTATCAACTGAAAATCTAACCAATAAAATTAGTCAATCAGGTGTTACAGCCTCACGTCCCTCGACTGGTTTAAACGTCCCTGCCATTTCTCAACAATCTCCTACAAACGCTGAGATAACCACCACTAGAATAGCATCTAGTACAACTCAGGTAGCCATTATTACCGAAACTCATACTTTTGAGTTAGCTAATACCACTCAACCATTGAATACGTTGGTGGACCAAATTACAATGACAGAGTCAATTGATGCTGCTGCAAAAGTAGGAATGTATTTTGAAGACGGCACTCTTGAAACAGGGTTTCTTCTGTTTTATGGTTTTGAATTGTATATCTACAGAAATTTCTTCGATCCCTCTGCAACCGTATTTTCAAAACGCCATTTCAATGAAACATTCACCGGTGCAGATCCTAAAGGAGGGACGAAGGTACAAGCAGCTATGGTTTATGGAAGTGGAAACAGTAGAATCGCCTTGTTGTATAACAGTAAGTTCCAAGTCATTAATATTCTTTGTATTCACTGGACTCAACCTTCCAAACATATCACTTTACCACACGGGAAATTCAAATTCTCGAAGAATGTAAACAAATACTGAACTATAAACGTTTTCATTTTTAACGAATCAATTAATTCGATGTATCCTTTTATTTAAGTAATTGCATATAAATAAATTGCTCATACATTACACATATCGTAGTTATAAACAATGAATAAATCTCTCAGTCCATACTGCAAAGATATTTGTTAAAATAATTCCTCTTTCTTGTTCCACAGATCTATTAATATTTTATGTTTATTTACTTCATTTCAGTTTCTTTCTCCACAGATCTATTAGTATTTTATGTTTGTATACATCATTTCTATTACTTGTTCCACAGATCTGTTAGTATTTTTTTTGTTTACATCATTTGTATTATTTGTCCCGCATATGTATTCGTATTTTATGTTTGTTTACATCATTTCTATTACTTGTTCCACAGATCTATTAGTATTTTTTTTTGTTTACATCATTTGTATTATTTGTCCCACATATGTATTCGTATTTTATGTTTGTTTAAATCACTTTTGTTCTTGCCCCACAAAACTATTAGTATTTTATGTTTGTTTTCTTCATTTCTCTTTCTTGTTCTACAGAATTATTGGTGTGTAATGTTTGTTTACTCATTATGTTAGAAAAACACATAGGTTCAAGCAGTAGATGTAACTACTATCATAAATCTTCCTTATTGTAGAAACTATAACTTGTGATATGATATAAACTTTGCTTACTGTAGAAACTGTAACTTGTAATATAATATAAAACTTACTGTAGCGACTGCAACTTGTAATATAATATAAACCATTTTTACTCTAGAAACTGTACCTTGTAATATAATATAAACTTTACTCACTCTAGAAACTGTAACTTGTACTATAATATAAGCCTTCCTTACTGTTGACATTGTAATATATGATTTCTTGATGTGATGTGAAATATATCTGAACAATCAAAACTTCTTGTGATATTTCCTGTCATTATATTATATTGTTGCAAAGCTACATTTTAACTCTGTAATTTATTTGAATTTAGAGCCAGCTGTATATTTTTGATGTAATGTTAAAGTTAGTTCTCGAAATACCTGGAATTAGTTTAGGTTATAAATGGTCAAGCAATGTGAAAAGTGAAGTGAGTTCGTACAAATGGGTTTATTTTACGTTAGACTCAGTATTTGTTTCAGAGGTATAAAGTCATTTTCAAACCTAGGCCTAAACAACATTTGAGAATTTAAGTTTGTTTTTGGGCTTGTAGAAATATCTGAATGAAGAAGTAAACTAATATCACCTTAATAAATGTGCTGGACGTTGAAACATATTCATCTGATAATTTAGAAGAACTGTAAAATATAATTTATTGTTCACTATGATATTAATACTATGTGTTAATATTTTCCGTTCTCTACACATTGGTCAACCACTGCTTAACCTACTATTGGCTATTTTTAGATGGTGAATATGACTTCTTTGACACCAGGAAAGGGATTTTGACGTTTGAAGTAATTGGAGACGAAACCTTAAATTCACCATGCCAGTTGGATTCAACTATACTTGCTATTGTGGACGAAGATGATGACAAAAACCAATGTATATACGTCACTACTGGAGGAATTAGGCACAATGTGAAATGGTACCATGCGACTCTTGAAAAGTTACGTCAGACAGTAAACTACATCAATGATAAACATCCGATTTCTGCAGCCATGGCTATCAGACATACCAGGGACGTAGAACCATACACCATCGTTCTGTTTTCAGGACAAAGGTGCACTATGTTGAAATGGAGTAGCTTATTGAACTACTGGAGAGTCATAAAATAACTTTGTAGCACGTTGCAGTGAGACCACACCTGCACCTCGCTGGTAACCAATTAGAATAAGGCTTCACACACATGAAGATACTAAAATCATTTTAAATTGCAACATGTACATGGTTGGTAATTAAAGCAAAAGCAGTTGAAGAGTGTGTTAATAGTCGGTTGTCTTTTAAGGAGTTTTGTGACGAAGCTTAAAACGGGAAACATTAGAAAGAACTATGTTTTCTATTCACATACGTTTATCGGTTTTAAGTAAAAAATCTTTTTTTTTTTATCCCAACGTTTCACCAGGTTTAGTTTACATTATTACGTGAGATACAGGAACAGAGGCTAACAGAAATCAATTTAAAATTTACTTTATAAAACTTTCTTTGTTTCACCAGGTTTAGCTTACAATATTATGTGAGATACAGGAACAGAGGCTAACAGAAATCAATTTAAAATTTACTTTATAAAACTTTCTTTGTTTCACCAGGTTTAGCTTACATTATTACGTGAGATACAGGAACAGAAGCTAACAGAAATCAATTTAAAATTTACTTTATAAAACATTCTTTGTTTCACCAGGTTTAGCTTACATCATTACGTGAGATACAGGAACAGAGGCTAACAGAATTTAATTTAAAATTTACTTTATAAAGCTTTTTTTGTTACAAATCGTTGATGTTATTTTTTCAGCTTTTAATAATTTAAACATTTCACGAGTTTTATCTCATGTAAACCAAATCACTTGCATGTTCCATCTGCTGGTTGACTGTTGTAAAGCACTATTGTTCTTTGTCATCTGTTGATTGACTGTCATGGAGCACCATTCTTTTGTGTCACTTGTAAGTGATAGCCATGGAGCACCATTATTTAGTTTCATCTGATATTTGACTGTCGTGGAACAGCATTATTTAGCTTCATCTGCTAGTTAACTGTCATGGAACACCATTCTTCTGTGTCACTTGCAAACGATAGTCATGGAGAACCAATGTTTTGTATCATCTACAGGTTGATTGTCACAGAGCACCATTTTTCTGTGCTGGTTGACTGTCATGGAACACCATTGTTCTGTATCATGCGCTGGTTAACTGTCATGGGGCACCAATGTTTTGTACTATGATCTGCTGTTTGACTGTCATGTAGCAGTATTGTTCTGTGTAACCTGAAAGTGACAGTCATGGAGCACCATTACATAATGTCATCTGCTGGTTGATTGTCATGGAGCATCATTGTTCTATTTCCTCTGCTTGTTGACTGTCATGGAGCATCTTTTTCCCTAACATCCAGTCTTTGATGTTATCCATTTACATATTTCTTGGTCTGCCTCTTCGTCTCTTCTCGTCCATTTTTCTTCTAGCAGTAGATAACCAAACCATAAAATTGAAGATATAAGAAGAAGTTGATAACAAATTGTTATCTTCAGATGTTTTTGTTAAAAAGACAAACCTCTGTATTTCATAAAACACTCATACCGGACTTTACATTTCTTGGAAATCGCTTCATGACGAAGGCCAAAAATAAGGTATGTCAAATAGTGGTATTTGTACAAACAACTTTCAACATCGATTGTTTCAAAAAGAAAATAAAATCTTAGGCTTAAGGTTTGTGTTCAAAACAGTTTCTCTATCACTGTTGTTAATAAAGTAATTACTTCCTGTAGAAAATTATTCTCCTGAATATTTAATTTATTGTATTTTACCATTCCTCCTAAATTCATCTTATGCTATAAAAAAAATCTGGTTAAAAACAACTAAAATGTATGTAATTAACATGAAAGAACAATTTATATATCTATCTGGAATCTAACTAATCTAGTTATATTTCGAAAAGTCTATGGATAACAATATTTCAGTAAATACGGATATAAATGAATGTACAGATTACAAAAGTTCTTACATTAAAGAAACAAACACACAACTTTCTTCCTGTCCATTTAAACACTTAACATCTCTATCTCATGTTTATAAACACACGTCTACGAACAATCGTTCTTTGGACTCGTCTAAGGTAAAAATACTCAGCAGAGAAGACAACGTTAACAAAAGAAAAGAAAATAATCCCTGTTATTACGAAACATAACCCTATTTGTAACAATTACAAAGGTGTTAATTTTTATCTGGATTCATTACTTTCCCTCTTTAAAATAGAATGAATTCCAATACTAAAAGTTTTATTTATACATTCCCAAATTCAACAGCCTACTGTGTGTTTATATTTTCTTATAACAAAGTCACATCGGGCTTTCTGCTACGTCCACCAAGGGGAATCAAACCCCTGATTTAACGGTGTAAATCCGTAGACTTACCGCTGTATCAGCAGGGGACGCAGTCTACTGGTAAATTTCTTTATTAAATTTCTAATTGCTTAGTCACGTGCGTGTAGGTTAGTATCCTTATAGATTTTCTCGTGATTCCCTTTTAATTAATTTTTATTGTCATGAATTCTAAATCGCCTAAGAATATTACGTGAAAAGTTGTGAACAAAATAAAAGAAAGTTTTATTATATACAATCGATAAAAATGTATGTAAATTTTGAAAAGTGTTCCCTCTTGAAAAGAAAGATAAACACAGAAACTGATAAGTATTTAAAATTTACCATTTAAATAATACTTAGTGTTGGGTGACTAGAATGTTTTTTATCTTTTACTTTAAATAATACTTAGTGTTGGGTGACTAGAATGTTTTTTATCTTTTACTTTAAATAACACTTAGTGTTGGGTGACTAGGATTTTTTTATCTTTTACATTAAATAACACTTAGTATTGGGTGTCTAAAATGTTTTTTATCTTTTACTTTAAATAAAAACTATTGTCTTTTCTTCTCTTTATAACAATTTTTCCTGTACTGATTTGTTTACTATGGCTTATTATGTTTTTACATCATCTGTTATCTTTATATTGTAGTTTCTTCTGTCGTCTTACCATGTTGTAGATTTTTCTGTTATCTTATCTCGATGTTTTAGTTTCTTCTGTTGTCTTCTCCTGTTATGTCGTAGTTTCTTCTATTGCCTTGTCTCTACGTTGTACTTTTTCTGTTGTCTTTTCCTGATACAGTTATGACAGAAAGTGTTCGTACCCCAGCGTCGTGAGTAGTTTTCTCCTCATAACTTAAAAAGTATCATGATTAGGATAATGAAAGTATGGTATATTATAAATACTATACTAATACACATCTACATAAATTTTTATGTAAATTGAAAGACAAATAAACTGTTTATAAACATATAACCAAACATAGGAGGAGCAGAAAGTGTTCGTGCATCTACTTTAATGGTCAGTTGTGTAGCCTTTCAGGTGAATTACTTGGCACAATCTCTCCTCATAGCTCTCCATGATCGTTTGACAGTACTCGAATGGTATTTTTTCATTCTTCTTTACAGAAGGTTTACAACTCTTGCAAATTTTTTGGATGACGCTGATGAACCCTGGTCTTCAACTCATGCCAAACGTTTTCAATTGGGTTGAGATCGGGTAACTGCGATGGCCACTCCTGAATGCTTATATGGCTCCTCTGCAACCAGGATTGCGCATATTTCGATGTGTGCTCAGGGTCATTGTCGTGCTGGAAGATCCAACGATGCCCAAGCCGCAAGTTTCAAGCATCATTCTTGATACAAGTGCCTAATATATCAACGTACTATTTTTTTTTCATGATTCCGTTGACGAGGTGAAGACTGCCTACACCAGAAGAGCTGAAGAAACCCCATAGCATGATCGATCCACCTCCGTGTTTACACCCTTGTGCAAATTTATTGAAGCAAATGGTCATTTTACAATATTTTCAGCATTGCGGCCTGTATAGGCTCACTAGACCCGCTGATTTCCTTTAATTGTCATTTTTCACGCGTCATTAGCTGTGTTTTGAAGTACGGTCGATCTATTTTTGGGATATATATGACGAAAGTTTGAGGAATATTACGTCATTCGAAATTGCGTTAGAAGGGCAAGGAAACCAGTCAAAAACAACTTCTTACCAACTCAATGAAGAAAAAATTGTATCAATGGGATCTGAAATACAAGAACTGGACGCAAGAACAATGGAGGGAGGTGTTATTCAGTGACGAGACTCATTTCTTCGTACAGGATCAAAGACGTTTGCATGTTCGCAAATCTCCAGGTGAGAAACTTCGAAAATCTCACATCAATCAGTTCGTAAAACATCCTTTGAGGAAGATGTTTTGGGGCTTTTTCAGCTACTATGGCGTCGGAGGCATACATATCGTAGAAGGTATGATGCGAGGACCACAGTAGTCAAAGTTTTGCAGAGAAGAGTTGTTCCAGAACTGAGAAAGAGATTTCCAGATGGATCTGGCATTTTCAGCAAGATCTGGCTCCGTGCCACACATCGAAACTTGTGAAGAATTTTATAACTACAATGCAAATAAAAGTGCTGGACTGGCCTGGAAACTCTCCGGACTTAAACCCTATTGAAAATCTTTGGGCGATTTGTAAAGAAAAACTTCAGGGAAAAGAGTGTACTACGAAAGATAAGCTAATTGAGGCCATAATTGAGGTGTGGTACCGCGATCCAAAAATTAATAAAGATTGCAGTCAACTCGTGGACTCGATGCAAAAGTGGATTAATGATCTTCTGAGAAATAAAGGCGTTCATACCATGTATTAATTTGTGAGTAATGTTTGGATTCTCAGAAATAAAACGCAAAAAAATTGAAAAAGTCGTAATTTTCCATCTTGTTTTAATTAATTTGCACAAGGGTGTAACTGTATGAATGGTGTTCTTTGGAAGATTTCGTTCCCCCTACTTACGGAAAATATAGCGAACATCATTTTGGCCGAAAAGCTTGGTTTTAGTCTCGTCTGATCAAAGAATACTCTTCTAATAAGTAAAGGGTTTATCTACATGCTTTCTTGCATACCTCAATCGTGCTTCTAAATGAACAGGCTTTAAATATGGAGTTCTACGAGGACGGCATGCTTTGAACCCAGAAGAACGTAACATGTTCGTAACTTTAGAGGTGCTTACTTCAACCCCAGTTTCCCTTACCAGTTTTTATATGTCATTACGTGTTAAATGATGGTTCCTACTAACTTATCTGAGAACCTTCCTTTTGGTTCTCTCTGGAATTTTGGTGGGGCATTCAAAATGAGGGAGGTTAGCAGTTGATTCTGTAAGCTTAAACTTGGCAATTATGCTTTGAACAGTAGATTTCGGCACATTAAGTTATGTAGCAATACCGGAAAGAGACACCCAAGACTGGGATTTCACAATAATTCGGTTTTTTAAATCACTGGACAGTTGTTTCCTGTTCGCCATGATTACCAAGCAGATAATGACGGAGACGGCTCTAAATTGCCGGAAGTACATTTTTTGCTGGCTAAATTCCAATAATTATGAACCAAGTGTCTAGTTCTGAATGGTATAATGTAGTTTATTCGCCAAACTAAACAAAATTTTACGGGAATATTAGTTTTCTCACACGTTCTGAACTGTACGAACACTTTCTGCTCCTCCTATTTTTGGTTATTTGTTTATAAACAGTTTATGTTTCGTTTAATTTACATAAAAAATTAAGTAGATGTGTGTTAGTATAATATTTATAATATACCATATGTCTGTTAGCCTACTCGTGATACTTTTTAAGTTATGAGCAAAAAACTACTCGGGAGGCAGATGTACGAACACTTTCTTTCGTAACTGTGCATTGTAGTTTCGTATTGTATCATGTCTCCATGTTGTAGTTTCTTTTATTTTCTTCTCCTACTATGTTCTCATGTCTAATTCCGTTTCTTCTTTCATTAATAATACCTGGTTTACATCCATTTCTTCTTTCTTTAAAACTCTTGACTTAGATTCAACTTCGTCTTTCTCTGATAACACGCCATTTTTATCTCACCTCCTCTTTTCTTAATAGCATTGAACAACATAAAATATTCTTATGGAGAAAAATCTAAGTTGAAGTAATTTGGTAGTAGTCAGAATTTTACCATGGCCTTTCAATTTTGAGTTATTTTAATATCTCAATATTTTAAGAGGTGAAATTCCATGAAGTCAACTCAGTACTTTACACGGATTTATTCTGTAAAATTAAGTTGGAGAGTTTATATTTTGATAACTTCAAGCTCTGACTAATTTTATTGTGTTGGTGCACAGTTCCAACGACATTGCTCATATACGCTATTTGCTATCGATGAAATGTAGGCAAATGCGTCACTTCTGCTTCGTTCTTACGTTCACCTGTTTCGTTCGAAAATTATGAAACCTTCACATGCTCGGTTTGCAAGAACATTCAAGAAGACCCTGGACTGAGCGTAAAAGGGACGAAATCAGATGCCTCTGTTTCAGTGACCTCTCACTCACTCAGTTGGTCACCAGTGATCTCTCACTCACTCAGTTGGTCACTTCACCTCGATTTGTGTATAAACAAAGTCCGACCTTCTTCCTCGCATCATTCCGCGATATAATCAAATTCACAAATTTTCTTGTTGTTGTTTTAACTCTCATTCCATAAACAAATTATCTTATGTTTTCTATAACCTCATTTGAAATGATGGGTGCCGCCAGTTCAAGTGAAGACCGAAAGCGCAGAAATCGCACAAACAATTTCTGCTGCATTTGTTGAAAATAAACTATACTCATGAAGGGAAAACATTACATATAAGGTAAAGGTAGTTTAGTACCACTATTTTTAGTGGACAAGTAAAGCATTGGACTCCATGTATGTTGTACTGTTTGTATATGTGGCTTGACACTGTAGCTAAATAATAAGAGAGCCAGTACATTAGATTTAGTTCCCATTATATGGTGTGAACCCAAAGATAATCTAACTGACTGTTATTTTTTCATGACTAATGTTTTTAATGTAGTCTTTCAATGCCACATCCATCAGCGAATTTGGCAACAGAAGTATTATCCTCCAAAGAAGATAATAAATCATCTAGTATTTCTATTCCTGTAGCATCTCAACATAAACTTTCTCATCAAATCACATAAGAGCTAAATGATTCATGACTTATCTCTATCAATATATATATAAGAAACTTTTGAACAAATCTTTCATAACTAGAGGCAATCAGTAATTTTCAACATTTTAAAAATTAACGTCAAATTACAGAAACATTTCAATTTTTTCTAGTAGCAGAGAAAAACATTTTACCCAATGTGATACGTCGTTTATATCTCACATTGTTCATCTTTAACAATGCTATTACATTTTATAAGTTATGTCAGACTAGTCGTTTCTAGCTGGAGCAGCGGTAAATAGAGATTTACAATGCTAAAATCAGAGGTTCGATCTCTCTTAGTTAACACAGCAGACAGCCTGATGTGGCTTAGCTATGAGAATTCTTCCATCTCGGACGAGTCTCTGATTTATTTAGCTACGCACACTACATATTAAGATTTCAAACAGCTGGATATTTTAATTTTAATTTAGATGTTAATTATATGTCAATATGCATTAAATGTATCACATTTGCCAACAATCTTGATACAAACAATTTTCTTTCTTGACACAAATACATTTTAATATACAAACAATGACACAATTTATAATAACGGTTATTACAAATAATTATTTATATACAAAAATTTACAAACTCACAAACAATATTCAGGGTTCTATATGGTCTGAAACTGAATATTTTATCAACGGTTCAGGTCCACAACGAGGGAATTACTATTATGTTAATACGAAGATACACTTCACTTGATGTGAATACGAGCTAGATCCACAACACGGAGATATACTTCCCTTGACGTGAATACTAGCTAGATCCACAACATGGAGATATACTTCATTTGACGTAAATACTAGCTAGATCCACAACACGGAGATATACTTCACTTGACGTGAATACTAGCTAGATCCACAACACGGAGATATACTTCACTTGACGTGAATACTAGCTAGATCCACAACACGGAGATATACTTCACTTGACGTGAATACTAGCTAGATCCACAACACGGAGATATACTTCACTTGACGTGAATACTAGCTAGATCCACAACACGGAGATATACTTCATTTGACGTGAATACGAGCTAGATCCACAACACGGAGATATACTTCACTTGACGTGAATACGAGCTAGATCCACAACACGGAGATATACTTCACTTGATGTGAATACTAGCTAGATCCACAACACGGAGATATACTTCACTTGACGTGAATACTAGCTAGATCCACACACAACACGAAGATATACTTCACTTGACGTGAATACTAGCTAGATCTGCAACACGGAGATATACTTCACTTGACGTGAATACGAACTAGATCCACAACACGGAGATATACTTCACTTGACGTGAATACGAGCTAGCTCCACAACACGGAGATATACTTCATTTGACGTGAATACGAGCTAGATCCACAACACGGAGATATACTTCACTTGATGTAAATACTAGCTAGATCCACAACACGGAGATATACTTCACTTGACGTGAATACTAGCTAGATCCACAACACGGAGATATACTTCACTTGATGTGAATACTAGCTAGATCCACAACACGGAGATATACTTCACTTGACGTGAATACGAGCTAGATCCACAACACGGAGATATACTTCACTTGACGTGAATACGAGCTAGATCCACTCTTCGCACATGAGTTTGTTTGTTTTCATGGCTAAAATATCTGATGTCTTTCTAGAAATACTAACATCCAAAGTTAATTCGCTGAAGTTTGTAATGTTCGGATATACCAATGCTCCTAGTTAAATACCTGTAGTTTTCTGGTTAATAAGCGCTTATTACAATTATACCTTCTGTAACTTATCGTATACGACTGTAGCAATCCAACAATATTCTGTATAATTGTCTTTCCACGTGTTGCGATTCCCAGCTTTCATACTCACTAGGCGAGATTCTCGAAAATTCACTTGGCCCAACAATATTCGAAGATACACAAGTGCTTTCATGAAACATATTTTGTTGATTCTTGCTCTGAAGAATCTTCTAGAAATTTAGAAAACAGCCGACTTGCGCAATACACATTTAACAACATAAGTTATAAACATTAAAGTGAAATATATATTAAAATAATATTAAATCCTTTACAAAACTTAGTTTGGATCCTATGTATTTAACAATACCTGCTTTAAATACCATTTTGTTCTTATAACTTGTTTGTCTCCCACATCGTCATTTGTTAACAATGCTTGGATGTTATGGTTTTATCCTTAGCCATTTAGAATCACATGATTCACTTTTATGTACATTGGAAATTTCATGCACCAGATAGCGACACTATATACGAATGAACCTTCATTCGATAGTAACACATTATTAAGAACCTTCATTCGATAGTAACACGTTATTAAGAACCTTCATTGGACAGTAACACGTTATTAAGAACCTTCATTCGATAGTAACACGTTATTAAGAACCTTCATTCGATAGTAACACATTATTAAGAACCTTCATTCGATAGTAACACGTTATTAAGAACCTTCATTCGATAGTAACACGTTATTAAGAACCTTCATTCGATAGTAACACGTTATTAAGAACCTTCATTTGATAGTAACACGTTATTAAGAACCTTCATTGGATAGTAACACGTTATTAAGAACCTTCATTCGATAGTAACACGTTATTAAGAACCTTCATTCGATAGTAACACGTTATTAAGAACCTTCATTTGATAGTAACACGTTATTAAGAACCTTCATTGGATAGTAACACGTTATTAAGAACCTTCATTTGATAGTAACACGTTATTAAGAACCTTCATTTGATAGTAACACGTTATTAAGAACCTTCATTCGATAGTAACACGTTATTAAGAACCTTCATTTGATAGTAACACGTTATTAATGATAAGACTTTTGCTTAATAAACAACTTATTAATGACTAGTTATTGTTTGGTATGTACCCTCTTATTAATGGTCAGTTGTTGTTTGATAAGTACAACCTTATTAATGACTAGTGTGTTGTTTGGTAAGTACCATTTTATGAATGGTCAGTTGTTGTTTGATAAGTACAACCTTATTAATGACTAGTTATTGTTTGGTATGTACACTCTTATTAATGGTCAGTTGTTGTTTGATAAGTACAACCTTATTAATGACTAGTTATTGTTTGGTATGTACACTCTTATTAATGGTCAGTTGTTGTTTGATAAGTACAACCTTATTAATAACTAGTTATTGTTTGGTATGTACACTCTTATTAATGGTCAGTTGTTGTTTGATAAGTACAACCTTATTAATGACTAGTGTGTTGTTTGATAAGTACAACCTTATTAATGACTAGTTATTGTTTGGTATGTACCCTCTTATTAATGGTCAGTTGTTGTTTGATAAGTACAACCTTATTAATGACTAGTGTGTTGTTTGGTAAGTACCATTTTATGAATGACTAGTTGTTGTTTGGTGAATAAAACTATATCCAAATCGTTCAATATAACTGCAGGAGTGCCCCAAGGATCAGTCCTTTCTCCACTACTGTATATTATTTTTGTCAGCGATATACCTTTCCCAAGTTTAACATACACTCATAATTTACAATACGCAGACGACATTGCTATCTGGAGTACCTCCAGAAACCCAGTAATGGCCATGTCTCGCGTTCAAGAATCACTTAACAACGTCTCGAACTGGAGTAACAAGTGGTGATCAGTTCTAAATCCAACCAAAACACAAGCTATCACCTTTTACAGGAAACTAAAAAGACAAAGAAAAACTCTAGAAAAAGTAAAATTATCACTCGGAAATACGCCCATTAACATGAGCAAACACATCACATTACTTGGTATCACTTTCGACACAAAACTAACATGGAAAAAAACATGTTAACAACATACACTCATCAATTAGAAAACGCATTTCACACCTAATGACTCTAACCAGTAGACAATCGAAATGTTCACCGAACACCATTATTCAAATATACAAAGCTCACATCCGTCCACTAATAGGGTGTGGATGTCAAGTCACACATAATGTCAAATAACACACTCCAGAAAATCCAAGTTCAACAGAACAGAATACTAAGATCTGTATTCAGACTACCATCATACACTCCAGTAAATTATGTACATCAAATCAGTAACTTACCAACACTAAGAAATAGACTAACGGAAATATCACATAAATATTATTTAAAAGCAGAACACAGAAACAAACTAACGGCATCACTCTACAAATTAACTAGTGTACCAACTAAATATACTTCACCTTACAACATATTTCAAGAATCACAAATCACACAACAACGTACATAAAGGGCAAACCTCACGTAAATAATATGTATTTTCTTTTTCAGGTCTCGGGCACAGGACAGGTAAAACTTTCGGCGCCTGTCCTGTGAAAGTGGGTTTTCTCGGGGCGCTCCCGTTTCCCCTCACAGCAAAAATTTAGGCATTGGATCTTTAGATCCCAGCCCAGGCAACTTTATTGTCATGCCCTGAATCGGGTCGTTTCGCGTTTATGTTCATATTTACTTTGACATCTATCTGCCTTTCTGGACGAGTTCTGGCTGTTTTCTCCGGTGCTACCTTTGCCTCGCTCATGAATATTAATTATGACCAACTTCACTCCTTCACCCAAAAAGAGTCAAAATAAAAGAAAAAAAAACACGTAAATTCAATAACCTTCCACGAAAGGGGACGAAGAGGAACCACAACGTTCCTGAATATCGCAGTTGGAGAGAGAATTTCTCTGATTTCTCTCTCTCTGAACTAAACACCTGCCACGTTAGTTTGCATTGGTGAATACCACCTTATCAATAGTCAGTTGTTGTTTGGTAAGTAGCACCTTATCAATAGTCAGTTGTTGTTTGGTAAGTAGCACCTTATCAATAGTCAGTTGTTGTTTGGTAAGTAGCACCTTAAAAATGACTAGTTGTTCTTTGGTAAGTACCACCTTATAAATGACTAGCTGTTGTTTAATAAGTACTACCTTATAAATGACTAGTTGTTGTTTGATAAGTACCACCTTATAAATGACTAGTTGTTGTTTGATAAGTACCACCTTATAAATGACTAGCTGTTGTTTGATAAGTACCACCTTATAAATGACTAGTTGTTGTTTGATAAGTACCACCTTATAAATGACTAGCTGTTGTTTGATAAGTACTACCTTATAAATGACTAGTTGTTGTTTGATAAGTACTACCTTATAAATGACTAGTGGTTGTTTGATAAGTACTACCTTATAAATGACTAGTTGTTGTTTGATAAGTACCGCCTTATAAATGACTAGCTGTTGTTTGATAAGTACTACCTTATAAATGACTAGTGGTTGTTTGATAAGTACCACCTTATAAATGACTAGTTGTTGTTTGATAAGTACCACCTTATAAATGACTAGCTGTTGTTTGATAAGTACTACCTTATAAATGACTAGTTGTTGTTTGATAAGTACTACCTTATAAATGACTAGTGGTTGTTTGATAAGTACTACCTTATAAATGACTAGTTGTTGTTTGATAAGTACCGCCTTATAAATGACTAGCTGTTGTTTGATAAGTACTACCTTATAAATGACTAGTGGTTGTTTGATAAGTACTACCTTATAAATGACTAGCTGTTGTTTGATAAGTACCACCTTATAAATGACTAGTTGTTGTTTGATAAGTACCACCTTATAAATGACTAGCTGTTGTTTGATAAGTACTACCTTATAAATGACTAGTGGTTGTTTGATAAGTACTACCTTATAAATGACTAGTTGTTGTTTGATAAGTACCGCCTTATCAATAGTCAGTTGTTATTTGGTAAGTACCACCTTATAAATGACTAGTTGTTGTTTGATAAGTACCACCTTATAAATGACTAGTTGTTGTTTGATAAGTACCACCTTATAAATGACTAGCTGTTGTTTGATAAGTACTACCTTATAAATGACTAGTTGTTGTTTGATAAGTACTACCTTATAAATGACTAGTGGTTGTTTGATAAGTACCACCTTATAAATGACTAGTTGTTGTTTGATAAGTACCACCTTATCAATAGTCAGTTGTTATTTGGTAAGTACCACCTTATAAATGACTAGTTGTTGTTTGATAAGTACCACCTTATAAATGACTAGTTGTTGTTTGATAAGTACCACCTTATAAATGACTAGCTGTTGTTTGATAAGTAGTACCTTATAAATGACTAGTGGTTGTTTGATAAGTACTACCTTATAAATGACTAGTTGTTGTTTGATAAGTACCGCCTTATCAATAGTCAGTTGTTATTTGGTAAGTACCACCTTATAAATGACTAGTTGTTGTTTGATAAGTACCACCTTATAAATGACTAGTTGTTGTTTGATAAGTACCACCTTATAAATGACTAGCTGTTGTTTGATAAGTACTACCTTATAAATGACTAGTTGTTGTTTGATAAGTACCACCTTATAAATGACTAGTGGTTGTTTGATAAGTACCACCTTATAAATGACTAGCTGTTGTTTGATAAGTACTACCTTATAAATGGCTAGTGGTTGTTTGATAAGTACCACCTTATAAATGACTAGTTGTTGTTTGATAAGTACCACCTTATCAATAGTCAGTTGTTATTTGGTAAGTACCACCTTATAAATGACTAGTTGTTGTTTGATAAGTACCACCTTATAAATGACTAGCTGTTGTTTGATAAGTACTACCTTATAAATGACTAGTGGTTGTTTGATAAGTACCACCTTATAAATGACTAGTTGTTGTTTGATAAGTACCACCTTATCAATAGTCAGTTGTTATTTGGTAAGTACCACCTTATAAATGACTAGCTGTTGTTTGATAAGTACTACCTTATAAATGACTAGTGGTTGTTTGATAAGTACTACCTTATAAATGACTAGCTGTTGTTTGATAAGTACTACCTTATAAATGACTAGTTGTTGTTTGATAAGTACCACCTTATAAATGACTAGCTGTTGTTTGATAAGTACTACCTTATAAATGACTAGTGGTTGTTTGATAAGTACCGCCTTATAAATGTCTAGCTGTTGTTTGATAAGTACTACCTTATAAATGACTAGTGGTTGTTTGATAAGTACCGCCTTATAAATGTCTAGTTGTTGTTTGATAAGTACTACCTTATAAATGACTAGTTGTTGTTTGATAAGTACTACCTTATAAATGACTAGTGGTTGTTTGATAAGTACCGCCTTATAAATGACTAGCTGTTGTTTGATAAGTACTACCTTATAAATGACTAGTTGTTATTTGATAAGTACCACCTTATAAATGACTAGTGGTTGTTTGATAAGTACTACCTTATAAATGACTAGTGGTTGTTTGATAAGTACTGCCTTATAAATGACTAGCTGTTGTTTGATAAGTACCACCTTATAAATGACTAGTTGTTGTTTGATAAGTACCACCTTATAAATGACTAGCTGTTGTTTGATAAGTACTACCTTATAAATGACTAGTGGTTGTTTGATAAGTACTACCTTATAAATGACTAGTTGTTGTTTGATAAGTACCGCCTTATCAATAGTCAGTTGTTATTTGGTAAGTACCACCTTATAAATGACTAGTTGTTGTTTGATAAGTACCACCTTATAAATGTCTAGTTGTTGTTTGATAAGTACCACCTTATAAATGACTAGTTGTTGTTTGATAAGTACCACCTTATAAATGACTAGCTGTTGTTTGATAAGTACTACCTTATAAATGACTAGTGGTTGTTTGATAAGTACTACCTTATAAATGACTAGTGGTTGTTTGATAAGTACCGCCTTATAAATGACTAGTTGTTGTTTGATAAGTACTACCTTATAAATGACTAGTTGTTGTTTGATAAGTACTACCTTATAAATGACTAGTGGTTGTTTGATAAGTACTACCTTATAAATGACTAGTTGTTGTTTGATAAGTACCGCCTTATAAATGACTAGCTGTTGTTTGATAAGTACTACCTTATAAATGACTAGTGGTTGTTTGATAAGTACTACCTTATAAATGACTAGCTGTTGTTTGATAAGTACCACCTTATAAATGACTAGTTGTTGTTTGATAAGTACCACCTTATAAATGACTAGCTGTTGTTTGATAAGTACTACCTTATAAATGACTAGTGGTTGTTTGATAAGTACTACCTTATAAATGACTAGTTGTTGTTTGATAAGTACCGCCTTATCAATAGTCAGTTGTTATTTGGTAAGTACCACCTTATAAATGACTAGTTGTTGTTTGATAAGTACCACCTTATAAATGACTAGTTGTTGTTTGATAAGTACCACCTTATAAATGACTAGCTGTTGTTTGATAAGTACTACCTTATAAATGACTAGTTGTTGTTTGATAAGTACTACCTTATAAATGACTAGTGGTTGTTTGATAAGTACCACCTTATAAATGACTAGTTGTTGTTTGATAAGTACCACCTTATCAATAGTCAGTTGTTATTTGGTAAGTACCACCTTATAAATGACTAGTTGTTGTTTGATAAGTACCACCTTATAAATGACTAGTTGTTGTTTGATAAGTACCACCTTATAAATGACTAGCTGTTGTTTGATAAGTACTACCTTATAAATGACTAGTGGTTGTTTGATAAGTACTACCTTATAAATGACTAGTTGTTGTTTGATAAGTACCGCCTTATCAATAGTCAGTTGTTATTTGGTAAGTACCACCTTATAAATGACTAGTTGTTGTTTGATAAGTACCACCTTATAAATGACTAGTTGTTGTTTGATAAGTACCACCTTATAAATGACTAGCTGTTGTTTGATAAGTACTACCTTATAAATGACTAGTTGTTGTTTGATAAGTACCACCTTATAAATGACTAGTGGTTGTTTGATAAGTACCACCTTATCAATAGTCAGTTGTTATTTGGTAAGTACCACCTTATAAATGACTAGCTGTTGTTTGATAAGTACTACCTTATAAATGACTAGTGGTTGTTTGATAAGTACTACCTTATAAATGACTAGCTGTTGTTTGATAAGTACTACCTTATAAATGACTAGCTGTTGTTTGATAAGTACTACCTTATAAATGACTAGCTGTTGTTTGATAAGTACTACCTTATAAATGACTAGTTGTTGTTTGATAAGTACCACCTTATAAATGACTAGCTGTTGTTTGATAAGTACTACCTTATAAATGACTAGTGGTTGTTTGATAAGTACTACCTTATAAATGACTAGTGGTTGTTTGATAAGTACCGCCTTATAAATGACTAGCTGTTGTTTGATAAGTACTACCTTATAAATGACTAGTGGTTGTTTGATAAGTACTACCTTATAAATGACTAGTTGTTATTTGATAAGTACCACCTTATAAATGACTAGTGGTTGTTTGATAAGTACTACCTTATAAATGACTAGTGGTTGTTTGATAAGTACTGCCTTATAAATGACTAGCTGTTGTTTGATAAGTACCACCTTATAAATGACTAGTTGTTGTTTGATAAGTACCACCTTATAAATGACTAGCTGTTGTTTGATAAGTACTACCTTATAAATGACTAGTGGTTGTTTGATAAGTACTACCTTATAAATGACTAGTTGTTGTTTGATAAGTACCGCCTTATCAATAGTCAGTTGTTATTTGGTAAGTACCACCTTATAAATGACTAGTTGTTGTTTGATAAGTACCACCTTATAAATGTCTAGTTGTTGTTTGATAAGTACCACCTTATAAATGACTAGCTGTTGTTTGATAAGTACCACCTTATAAATGACTAGTTGTTGTTTGGTAAGTACCATCTTATTAGCTTGATTCTGTGTAAAATACACAATTTGCAATAAGAAATGACAAATATAATGTACTTTAATACATTGTTTATCTGTATTATTGTTCATTTTACGAACGTAATGTGTTCTCAGCTTCTTTTGACAGCCAGTACTAAAAATAAAGTTATTTAAATCTGCTTGAAATTATATTCTACATCTTGTATAGGTTAAACTAACTTCTATTTCCCTTTTATTACAAAGACATGCTCTGTATATCCTGTACAAGCAACATTGTTGTTATGTTGTGACCCTAGTGGTGTATTAACAAAAAGTTTAATAAGGAATTATGTTAAAGTATTTGTGCTTTCTAGTTATAATTTTTATTTCTGCTCATGCTACTAAGTCTATCTGCCATGGCCCTAATTTGAACAACTGATTGGAAGAAAGGCACCCATTCAGTCGTACCATACCACTCACCTTCCACACCAATAGATTGACTACTACTTTTATAAAGAACCCGCAGTTTAAAGTACTGGGAATAATTTACATCACTGTATGGATTCAAACTCTTCTCGCCAGTTCCGAAATCTAGAGGTCCACCACGGAGCTAACCCGTACTCCACGTTACTTATATAAACTGACTCTGCTGTAACGAAACATGTTATATCACCTCTCTTATATTGTCATTGATACATTAAGACTTGACTTTTTTGTCCTCATTATTTTCTACAAAAGAACGAAAGGTAAAATATTGTTGGACAAGAAAATATAGCTAGAACAACAAGTCTAGATCATGCATTGGAACTAAATATAAAAATCAATTAATGTTTATCGACCTAACCAAGCTTATCAGTGAATTATAATGAGTAGTAGGCCTAATCAAGTCTGTCGGAGAATAGGGAGTAGTAGTTGGTGTAACTCAACCTGTCAAGCGAATAGGAAGGAGTACTAGGCCTAACCAAGTTAGTAAGTGGTTAGAAGTGCAATGCCTAACAGAGTTCAGCAGTGAATGAAAAACAGTAGTATACCTAACTGCGTCAGTCAGTAGGTGGGAAGGAATGCCTAACTTAACAGAGTTCATCAGTGAATGAAACACAGTGCTAAGCCTAACAAAGTTTGTTAGCGAATGGAAAGGTTAACCGTGTTAGTTTGATAACATACAAGTGATCTGTAGTTAAGATAATTACCAAATAATGAAAGGTTTACAGTTAAAAACATAAATCTGATTTACCAGTGTGATATAATTTTCTTTGACTCATATTTGCATATGAGAATAAACATTAAAATATACTACAGTTAACTTGATAATAATGTTTTCCCTTACGTGTATTCTGGATGTGATAAATTTATTCAAGCTTATTCTATTCAAATCCATATAATTTTCTATTTATTTTGATTTTTTGTGTTATTTTCTTGTCGATGTACAGATTAAATACTCCATGCTACATAGATGACAATAATAGACTGCGTCGAAATATTTGAAAGGTTTTATCATCTCGTTTTGATGAAAATGTTTTATTCTTTTGTGTTTTTAACTTAACTTTGTTTGCTATGTCAACAACAAAAAAAGTTTTGTTCTTATCTCCCTAGACGGGTTAACCGCACTTTATACAAAATAAATTCAATTACAAAGCTTTCATCAAGTAATTGTTCTATGTGTTTTTATTACACAAACATAAGCTGACACAATAAAACATGCAGTTAAAAACTTTTTATTTCGTTAGTGAGTTTTATTTTACAACAGTGACGGCATCTGTGCTATTTCATAACGCTCTAACTTGATCTAATGTTTAAAATATAAATTATTGAGTTAGTAAAATATGATTAGAGGTCTTAAAGCCAGTGCATCATTTGTGTAATAAAGCATCATTATTATTTGCATGTACGATACACTTCATTTTATCAACTTTAGTGTTATTTTCAAAAACGTCAGGATCGTCTGCTATTGTATACATTTATTTGTAGCCTAAAGACTTTTGTTCGAAAGATCACTTACAATTATTTGTCTTTCCCCATTTGTATTCACTCATTCAAACTAAACTTTTAAATTCGTATGCAATCAACTCTGAATTATTGATGAATACATCAAAATAATCTATTTTACGTGACAGAAAAATAATTAATATGTGCTGTTAATTACTTCGTCTTTGTCACACGATTGTTCAGTTGTAATTTTGAGAACTTAAATCACTAAAATACCGTTCGATTTCCAACAGTGGAGAGATCACAGATTGCCTATTGTGCAGGTATGCGCCGAGCCAAACAGAAACTTGTTAAGTATTGAAGATACTTTTCAGAATATTATAGAATAGTGAAAGAAATTCTGAGATCACACGATATTGTGGTATTTTAAAATTATCCATGTACATGTAGATACAAAGTTTAAAAACGCATGTGGTACAAAATTTTTGTGTCATACTAGGCTAAATATACACACAGATACATTGTTTGAGAACACATGTGATACAATAGGTAGGTTAGTAGTTATTAAAATTACATGAAGGTAAAAATTATTAGAACACAGTGGTACAACAGGGGTGGTGTTGTACTCGACTCAATATACATGTAGATACAAAGTTTAATAGTTTAGATGGTATAACAGGGGTAGACTAAATTACATGTAAATCAAAAGTTTGGGAACCAACGTGGTACATTAGGGACAGTGGTACCGGGGTATATGCACACATAGCTATAAAGTTTGGGTGAACACATGTGGTACAACAGACACAGTGATACTTTACTAAGTATAGATGTAATTACAACGTTTCGGAACACACGTGGTACAACAGGGACAGTGTGGTATAGACTAATAGTGGGCTTCCTGCGTTTTTTGTTTTATACGCCTGTTCACATAAAAGAAATAAAAGTTAACAATCGTTCAGCTAGTGGTAAAGTTGGCTTTTTTATGGTTGCAGTGTTTCTTTCAGTTCAACGTTCTGATCTTCTGAATCCAGTGTTTCCCAATCATTATTTTTCCATTCCAATATAATATACTTGTTCCCTTGAAAGAGTACAAACTGATAAGGTTCCTTCTCCTTCAGGTGGCTGATAGCCATGGCCGCAGTGATTGAATTTGGTTCTGTGTAATACTTCTGGACAGCATCGGTCAGTTTCTTCCACATGTAGCCGGTATCCCCCACGTTTTCACGAATTCCATTGGTTGTAATGTATATACACTTATCATAAGAGTCGTCCTCATCCAAGACAGCAAGCACGCTGAAATCCAGAGAACACGGTGATTTTATACTCTCCTCTCCGATGTGTTCAAACTTCCAGCTATCTTTAAGTGTATCAAAGTAGTCAACAACGCCATCTAGAAAAATGAATCAAATATACATATATATACGTATATACAGAAAATTATATATATACAAATAAAAAAGGTTTCTTTTGGAAGTTCGCACAAAACTACTCGAGGGCTATCTGCGCTAGCCGTCCCTAATTTAGCAGTGTAAGACTAGAGGGAAGACAGCTAGACATCACCACCCACCGCCAACTCTTGGGCTACTCTCTTACCAACCAATAGTGGGATTTTCCGTTAAATTATAACGTCCTCACGGCTGAAAGGACGAACATGTTTGATGGGACGGGGATTCGAACCCGCAACCCTCAGATTACGAGTCGAAACCCTTAACTCTCCTGGCCATGCCGGGCCTAAACAAACAGTATTTATTAAATTAAAATTAATATGTCATTACATACTCTCAATGTAATATGAACAGTTAGAATGAATTACGTCACATGTAATTAACATGCATATGATATGCTAAATAAATTAAATTGATAAAGAAAACTTTACAAGAATCACATTATAAAGTAATATCATGTGATTATGTTATATCACCAACATTTATCTCTCTTATTATTAAATAATAATATATATTATTATACAGTATTATATATAATATATTACATAACATTTACTCACACTGAAAAGATTACCTGTTTAATTCTCTGTATTATATACAATAATTTAATTTTCACGTTTAGTTTCATAAGTTGAGTTGCTTTACTAATGTTTAGGTGTAAAAGATCTAATAATTTATGAAGCATTGCAAGAATAATCAGATAATCGATAAATACTGATGTTCATCGTAAATATTAGAAGTGAGTGTCCTTTCCACCAGTAGAGGTGATACGTCTAAACAGCAAACACTCTCAAAGTCGATGTACATTTAGCTTTCTGTAATGTTACGTAAAGTGAAATAATAAATAAAGTTGTTTTTTTTATTGATTGTTAAGTCCAACAGTATACAAAATTCGTTCTTCATTTATTAAGTAAACTTTAAAGTATAGTGGTAACATACAGTTTATTTTAACTGTAAAACTTATTATGTGAAGATAAAGTTTGTATAGTAAACGTGATGGATTTAAAAAATATAAAAGAAAAATTACTTTTCTTGTAGACCAACAAAACAGAAATACCAGAAACTTGTATCACTGTCACAGTTATTGTGTTTCTAATTATACTCTTCAAAGTTAGGATGTATACACGTTATTATTTGATACAAAGGTAGGGTGTATACATGTTATTATTTGATACAAAGGTAGGGTCTATACATGTTGTTATTTGATAAAAATTATTTTTATAATTTTTGTTGTAAGTTCTGTTATTAAATGCTTCACTGTATGTGATTTTACTTACATGTCATTTATATATTAATTATATAATTAACCTTCATTAATAAATCGTTAATTATACATTAATTATTATCTTTGACATGTGCTTTATAATTACATATGACGTAATCTACTCTGCATAGTGGCATAACTATTAACATTTTTACAGCGCGGTATCAGTTAGACCTAGCAGAATTAACTTGTTCAATGTTAGTATGGTGTTACCCACAACCTATGAAACAGGAATATAATGTCACGTCAGTTAGACCTAGCAGAACTAACTTGTTCATTGTTAGTATGGTGTTACCCACAACCTATGAAACAGGAATATAATGTCACGTCAGTTAGACCTAGCAGAACTAACTTGTTCAATGTTAGTATGGTGTTACCCACAACCTATGAAACAGGAATATAATGTCACGTCAGTTAGACCAAGCAGAATCAACTTGTTCATTGTTAGTATGGTGTTACCCACAACCTATGAAACAGGAATATAATGTCGCGTCAGTTAGACCAAGCAGAATCAACTTGTTCACTGTCAGTATGGTGTTACCCACAACCTATGAAACAGGAATATAATGTCGCGTCAGTTAGACCAAGCAGAACAACTTGTTCATTGTTAGTATGGTGTTACCCACAACCTATGAAACAGGAATATAATGTCGCGTCAGTTAAACCTGGCAGAATCAACTTGTTCATTGTTAGTATGGTGTTACCCACAACCTATGAAACAGGAATATAATGTCGCGTCAGTTAGACCTAGCAGAACTAACTTGTTCATTGTTAGTATGGTGTTACCCACAACCTATGAAACAGGAATATAATGTCACGTCAGTTAAACCTGGCAGAACTAACTTGTTCATTGTTAGTATGGTGTTACCCACAACCTATGAAACAGGAATATAATGTCACGTCAGTTAGACCTAGCAGAACTAACTTGTTCATTGTTAGTATGGTGTTACCCACAACCTATGAAACAGGAATATAATGTCGCGTCAGTTAGACCTAGCAGAACTAACTTGTTCATTGTTAGTATGGTGTTACCCACAACCTATGAAACAGGAATATAATGTCACGTCAGTTAGACCTAGCAGAACTAACTTGTTCATTGTTAGTATGGTGTTACCCACAACCTATGAAACAGGAATATAATGTCGCGTCAGTTAGACCTAGCAGAACTAACTTGTTCATTGTTAGTATGGTGTTACCCACAACCTATGAAACAGGAATATAATGTTACGTCAGTTAGACCTAGCACAACTAACTTGTTCATTGTTAGTATGGTGTTACCCACAACCTATAAAACAGGAATATAATGTCGCGTCAGTTAGACCTAGCAGAACTAACTTGTTCATTGTTAGTATGGTGTTACCCACAACCTATGAAACAGGAATATAATGTCACGTCAGTTAGACCTAGCAGAACTAACTTGTTCATTGTTAGTATGGTGTTACCCACAACCTATGAAACAGGAATATAATGTTACGTCAGTTAGACCTAGCAGAACTAACTTGTTCATTGTTAGTATGGTGTTACCCACAACCTATGAAACAGGAATATAATGTCACGTCAGTTAGACCTAGCAGAACTAACTTGTTCATTGTTAGTATGGTGTTACCCACAACCTATGAAACAGGAATATAATGTCGCGTCAGTTATGCCTAGCAGAACTAACTTGTTCATTGTTAGTATGTTGTTACCCACAACATATGAAACAGGAATATAATGTCACGTCAGTTAGACCTAGCAGAACTAACTTGTTCATTGTTAGTATGGTGTTACCCACAACCTATGAAACAGGAATATAATGTCACGTCAGTTAGACCTAGCAGAACTAACTTGTTCATTGTTAGTATGGTGTTACCTACAACCTATGAAACAGGAATACAATGCGGTGTCAGTTAAACCTGGCAGAACTAACTTGTTCATTGTTAGTATGGTGTTATTCAAAACCTATGAAACAGGAATACAGTGTGATCATATTTAAGGTACGGCTAGCCAACACATTTTAAAGAGTCGACGTTAAATCAAGGTACTCATGAATGTGTAGAAGAAACACTAGCATTGATACATCCAATCAATTGTCAAACTGTATCATGTACACTCTTGTATCATTCCTTAGTTTAGGAAATGTCAACAAGTTCTTTGACATCACTTGATGATTAAGAACTTATACATAATATTTTATCAGGTCTTTGTAACCCCATGACTACTGGGGTTATTTGTTGAATGTAATGATAACGATTGTCAAACTGTATTATGTACACTCTTGTATCATTCCTTAGTTTAGAAATGTCAACAAGTTCTTTGACATCACTTGATGATTAAGAACTTATACATAATATTTTATCAGGTCTTTGTAACCCATGACTACTGAGGTTATTTGTTGAATGTAATGATAACGATTGTCAAACTGTATTATGTACACTCTTGTATCATTCCTTAGTTTAGGAAATGTCAACAAGTTTTTTGACATCACTTGATGATTAAGAACTTATACATAATATTTTTATCAGGTCTTTGTAACCCCATGACTACTGAGGTTATTTGTTGAATGTAATGATAACGATTGTCAAACTGTATTATGTACACTCTTGTATCATTCCTTAGTTTAGAAATGTCAACAAGTTCTTTGACATCACTTGATGATTAAGAACTTATACATAATATTTTTATCAGGTCTTTGTAACCCCATGACTACTGAGGTTATTTGTTGAATGTAATGATAACGATTGTCAAACTGTATTATGTACACTCTTGTATCATTCCTTAGTTTAGGAAATGTCAACAAGTTCTTTGACATCACTTGATGATTAAGAACTTATACATAATATTTTTATCAGGTCTTTGTAACCCCATGACTACTGAGGTTATTTGTTGAATGTAATGATAACGATTGTCAAACTGTATTATGTACACTCTTGTATCATTCCTTAGTTTAGGAAATGTCAACAAGTTCTTTGACATCACTTGATGATTAAGAACTTATACATAATATTTTTATCAGGTCTTTGTAACCCCATGACTACTGAGGTTATTTGTTGAATGTAATGATAACGCCCCTGGCATTAACAAGTAAAATAAGATCTGGTCTGACCAAACATGAGAAAGGTTGTACAAATGGGTCAGGTACAGGTCAAAGAAATAGTCGAGAGGCAGTATACTCTCTCTTTGGACGTATAATACTTGTATGTTTAGCTACAGTGATGCAACCCCGAACCATAACTGAAATACCATCAGTGATGTATGTATTACTGAGTGTCCGGACACTAATTCATCACTAGAAGAATCTTGACTCATTCTCTGGACAATACTGGTGCCCACTGGCGTTACTGCCAATTTTTGAGACAGACCTTTGTGGTTATGAGATGGACTCATATAAAAGTCGATTCCTCGTTGTTTGGCCACAGATAACCACTTCTATAGTAAACATCATATTGAACCTATAGAATGTGCACTAACGACCATGGTGACGTAACTGGCCAGTGTACAAAACAGCGTCTGTTATAACATAGTCCAAAGCCTTAATTAATAAGGAACATAAGGTAGAATTCGGATGAGCTAATTTTGAAATATGCGGAAAATATCTGGGAAAATGTGTTAATATCTGAATAAGCAGATCTAGCAAAATGTGGTAGTATTTGAATGAGATAATCTTGGGACAAGTGGTAGTTTCTGAATAAACTAATCTGAGACATATCTGGTGAAGTAATCTCGCAACATGTGCTAGTATTTGAATGAGCTACTCTGAGATATGTGGTAGTATCCGAATGAACTATTCTGGGAAATGTGGTAGAATCTGGATGAGCTAATCTGAGGCATACAATATTATTTGGATGAATGTATCCGGAACCATGTAAAAAGATTCAGTGAATGGATCACAAGTGGTAATACATATAATATTATTTGGATGAATGTATCCGGAACCATGTAAAAAGATTCAGTGAATGGATCACAAGTGGTAATACATTTTTATCATGAGTGAGACCTGCGGTGTTTGGTAAACATTTATATAAATTTCAACAGCTCTTCTCTCATAAAACACTTCGTCTTAGAAATTCATAACACTTTGAAATAATCCATTTAAAAGAAAAACTACTCTAACTCTCTTGCTCTGTAAGATCGCAAGGAACAGCGAAAATCTCTTTAAATTTAAAAGCTTTTCTAAGACGGCGGATTAGCCCGTCAAAAGAAGGACAATTCTCAAGACCAGTGTATTAATGTTACACTTATTGAAAGTGTATATTAACATGAATATTAAGACCCAAGTTTCCAAGGTGTGAACTCACTCTAACTTCGGTATGTGATACTTAATGGTCCAGCGATAAGTTCGATAACTTATAACACTAAAATTCTAGATCGATTCCCGCGGGTCCACAACGCAGATAGTATTTTGCTCAGTTTTTCGCTTCAATAAACCTTTTATCTGTTGCCACCTGGTGGTTGAAACTGGTGGCTACCAACTTTATCTCTCGGAAATTACAGGTTATTGAAAGGTGTTAATTTACTTGTGACTTTGTCGCTAACCTCAACAAAACTGTTTATCTTTCTCATTAATACACTGCATAACCGTGGCAGAACATAACTGATCGATCGAAAATTTTGAAATGGGAAGGTTGCGTGTGTCGGCAACAATTGGACTACTGCCAACAGTTACAACTTAACAAAAGGTTGAAATGAAAATACAAAACACATGTTTGTGAAACAATATATTCCGACAAGAAACCATTTGTCAAGGAAACGGCCTCATATGAAAGACTATAGTCAACTGTCTGGTGTTTACGTAGACTTGAAGACTTTGACAACCAGAAAATGTTAAAGGTTGTATGCTGTGGATTTCCAACATTTCTGAACATTGTGAAACATGGAACTGAGAAACGTGATATACCCTTGAAATTATGACAATCAATTAATTTGAGTTTCGTGAACAATGTGTAATTTGGTTGTTTCTAAGTACGAAACCTGGTAAAAACTAAGTTTATGCTAAACTCTTCACTGGCCTCAGTTTCGTATCAATTAGAATACTCTGTAGAAATAATAAAAACGGGAGCATGCATTGTAGACTATTATAATTATGAATAACAAGGGTTCTGTTAGTCCATCTCTACTGGATCCTGTTTGTTTGGAATTTCGCGCAAAGCTACTTGAGGGCTATCTGTGCTAGCCGTCCCTAATTTAGCAGGGTATCATCACTACCCACCGCCAACTCTTGAATGAATAGTGAGATTAACCATCACATTATAACGCCACCACGGCTGAAAAGTCGAATATGTTTGGTGTGACGGGGATTCGAACCAGCGACCCGCGAGTTACGAGCCGAGTGCCTTAACCACCGGGCCATGATGGGCTAGGCTCTCCCCTTCTCTAAGCGAAACAAAAACTATTAAAAAACTACAACCAGCCCTTATAATTTATATCTATCAAGTTTTTTTAAACTCACTCAAATTTACTGCTTCCACAACATTCGAAGGCAACCCATTCCATAGACCAATCATCCAATTTGAAAAATAAAACTATCTTAGCTTCTATTTTTCTAAAACTTGTATTTGTGTCCTATAGTTTGGTAATTCTCGCAATTAAAACTGATGCATCAACATATTCAGTTCCCTTTACAATCTTAATCATTTTATCTTATGATCTTATCCTCTTCCGTATGACAGATACACCAGTACTGCAGAAACTTGTCTCACTGTGTTCCTAGATTCTGTTGTTTGACTTTCTTTATTCCTCCTGTATTTTGACGTCCACATCCATGGAGTAGTCATAAATAGTTTTTGCGACCCGGCATAACCAGGTGGTTAGAGCACTCAACTTGCAATGTGTGGGTCGCGGGTCAGAATTACCACCAAACATCATCGCTCGCCCTTTCATTCGTGGGTGCGGCTATATGTGATGGTCAATCCCACTATTCGTTTATAAACGAGTAGCCCAAGAGTTGACAGTGGGTAGTGATGATTAGCTGCCTTCCCTCTAGTCTTACACTGCTAAATTAGGGACGGCTAGCGCAGATAGTCATTGTGTAGCTTTCGCGAAATTCAAAAACAAATAAACAAATATTGTGTCTTTAGATGGTTTTCGTGTACTTACTGGAATTCAGCCATTATGTTGTGGTTTCTAAATACTGGACTGACTCCATGTTGTTTACAAACCCACAGTGAAGCCTTTCATACAGGGAGTTGTAGGTATATGTCAGTTGTTGTTTTTTATCTTCCTTACCGAGTGTTTAGTAACTTCAGTGTCAGTTGGGAGGGAGAGATTATCATTATGTGTTTTTCTACCATATTCTTAAAATATTATTTTATTTGACGCTTGTCATACACAGCTGGGTGGTTTTATTAATAGTGAAGATAGCTACTGGTATCTATAGGTTTCTTAGAAACTTCCTGGTAAATAACCATCGTGTCTAGCAATGGAAGCTATATTCTAGTTATTTGTGAATTCTATTCCTGGAGGGTGTTTGTCCCGATAGTTCTCGAATCTTGTCTGTAGAGAAAGGTCGTAATGTGAAAGTATGGTCAACATATCTCAGTCATATAGTGGGACTTTAGAATATCTGTCTTGAAGAAGTTATATTTCAAATGTTCCATTTACTGAGAGTTGGTGTCGGACTGAACCCACTGCTAGGTTTTCTTCTTATTTATAGTATTTTGGTACCCATCAATTTACTGAGAGTTGGTGTCGGACTGAACCCACTGCTAGGTTTTCTTCTTATTTATAGTATTTTGGTACCCATCAATTTACTGAGAGTTGGTGTCGGACTGAACCCACTGCTAGGTTTTCTTCTTATTTATAGTATTTTGGTACCCATCAATTTACTGAGAGTTGGTGTCGGACTGAACCCACTGCTAGGTTTTCTTCTTATTTATAGTATTTTGGTACCCATCAATTTACTGAGAGTTGGTGTCGGACTGAACCCACTGCTAGGTTTTCTTCTTATTTATAGTATTTTGGTACCCATCAATTTACTGAGAGTTGGTGTCGGACTGAACCCACTGCTAGGTTTTCTTCTTATTTATAGTATTTTGGTACCCATCAATTTACTGAGAGTTGGTGTCGGACTGAACCCACTGCTAGGTTTTCTTCTTATTTATAGTATTTTGGTACCCATCAATTTACTGAGAGTTGGTGTCGGACTGAACCCACTGCTAGGTTTTCTTCTTATTTATAGTATTTTGGTACCCATCAATACCGTACCATGTGATACTTCTATAACTAATATATTCGTACACAGCAATATCCTACCCTGTGGTATTTGTATAAATAAGATATTGTTACCTAACAAATCCTACTGTTTGGCACTTCTGTAACCAAGAAATTGGTACCAAGCAATATCTATCATGTAGCACTTATATAACTGAGTTATTTGTACCAAGCAGACCAAGCAATATCTACTATCTGGTACTTTTATAACTAAGATATTGGTACTTAGTGATATCCTACTGTATGGTATTTCTATAACTAAGACATCGGTACACAGCAATGTCCTACACTGTAGTACTTCCATAACTAAAATATTGGCACACAGCAATATCCTACCATGTGGCACTTCTGTAACTGAAATATTGGTACCAAGAAATATCTACCATGTGGTACTTATATAACTAAGATATTGACGCCCATGCAGTAACTGTTACCCTACAGGATTTACAAGCTAAAACTTCGAAACATAATAGCATCAGTCCTGAAGGCGTACAAGTTGTTGAAAGACTTACATTATTGGTGTCTGAATTGACACAGAAAGTAATAATGAATGTAAAACAATAACTCAGAATTAGCTGATTTACTAAATCGAAATGTCTACACCAAGTCGTAACCTTTAAAAAATGGCTACAAACTTATAAAGCTTTATTTAGCTTTGTGCTTAAGTAGAAACAAAGTTTTTGAAAATCAAATTTTCTATGATTATACAGAAATCTCGATCAATTTTTAGTCAGATGAACATATGACTTTCCTAATTTTGTTTTACGTTTATAAACAATGTCAGGATCTTTGAAGTTTGAGTTCGTGCTGATACTGTTTGTTCTCTTTGTTAAAAGATGGCGCTTAGTTATGAACCTCAATTATTTTTTTATTTAGTTATAAAAATGGTTTACATAATTTCTGTTTTGATTATAACACGTGGTGCATCTCTTCTTCTCTCTTATTGTAATGGTTGTTAATACTTCTTGATGAATGTTTTTGTTCTTAACCTGCTAATTACTTTGTCGCAACTCGCTTTTTAACATTATCGTCACTTACTTTTGCTCAGATAGCAAAGTAAGGTAGGGCAAACGTTGATTGATGATTTGTTTGAAGGTACATCAATGGAACTGATAATAAATAAAGCTACGTTGAATCAACGTAGCTCGCTATCGTGTAAATAAGAAATTAGATTTTAGGCCTAGGTTGAGCCATTGTTAACCTGACGACAACAATCTTTAGTCGAGCCGACCTGTTTGTTCATTATCATCACTAGCTCAAAATAAATATCTACTTTTTAAATGCTCTGGCACAACAAAATAATGAATACGAAATTAAAATATGGGATCGTTAATTAATATTAGATACACAGTTATTTGTAAAGAAGTGGAGATCTGTGGTTTACATTTTTATATGTAAAGAGGTGTACATCTATGGTCTACAGTTTTATGGATAAAGGTGTTTAGGTCTGAGGTATACAGTCTTATATGTAAAGAAGTGTAGATCTGTGGTCTACAATTTTATATGTAAAAAGGTGTGGCTCTGTGGTCTACAGTTTTATAGGTAAAGGTGTTTAGATCTGAGGTCTACAATTTTATATGTAAAAAGGTGTGGCTCTGTGGTCTACAGTTTTATAGGTAAAGGTGTTTAGATCTGAGGTCTACAATTTTATATGTAAAGCGGTGTAGATTTATGGTCTACAGTTTCATATGTAAAGAGGTGTAAAACTATGGTCTACAGTTTTAGATGTAAAGAAGCGTGGGTCTGTGGTATACAGTTTTATATTTCACACATGGAGAATGTAAAAAGAAATAATTTCTAAGATTTTATGCATACATTTGAATAACCATAAAAATTAATATATAAATGCCACAAACTTACATCATAATTTATCAAATCTAATAAGTAAGCTGTATTTAGGTATTAAACAATATGAATGCTGTATTTGGGTATTAAACAATATGAATGCTGTATTTGGGTATTAAACAATATGAATGCTGTATTTGGGTATTAAACAATATGAATGCTGTATTTGGGTATTAAACAATAAGTAAGCTGTATTTAGGTATTAAACAATAAGTAAGCTGTATTTGGGTATTAAACAATATGAATGCTGTATTTGGGTATTAAACAATATGAATGCTGTATTTGGGTATTAAACAATATGAATGCTGTATTTGGGTATTAAACAATATGAATGCTGTATTTGGGTATTAAACAATAATGAATGCTGTATTTGGGTATTAAACAATATGAATGCTGTATTTGGGTATTAAACAATATGAATGCTGTATTTGGGTATTATTAAACAATATGAATGCTGTATTTGGGTATTAAACAATATGAATGCTGTATTTAGGTATTAAACAATATGAATGCTCGAAGAAACTATAAAGTTACTTTACCAGCACCAAAGTTTATCTCAAAAGAAAGAATTGATGCCTGTTTGGCTGGAAAATGGCTGAAAAAACAGTTTAAGAGATATTCTAAGGTTTTGATTAATTATTCACATGTTACATGAAGAACTAATTATATATAAGGTACCGTTTTCAAAGATGAAAAGAGGTAAGAGGAGCCACAGTGTTTGAGTTAGTAAATGTAGCGATATCTCAGTAAATACAAAACAAATAAGATTCACATAATATAAAACACTCAACCAGACACTAAGTTTTATATAACATAACACATTCAACCAGACACTGATTTATATAACATAAAACATTCAACCAGACACTGTTTTATATAATATAAAACAATCAACAAACCACTAAGTTTCATACAATACAAAACAATCAACCAGACACTAAGTTTGATATAATATAAAACATTCAACAAGACACTAAGTTTTATATAATATAAAACATTCAACCAGTCACTAAGTTTTACATAATATAAAGCATTCAAAAAGTCACTATGTTTTATATAATATAAAGCATTCAACCAGACACTAAGTTTCATATAATATCAAGCATTCAACCAGTCATAAAGTTTTACATAATATAAATCATTCAACTAGACATTAAGTTTTAGATAATATAAGGCATTCAACCAGTCATTAAGTTTTACATAATATAAAACATTCAACATGTCATTAAGTTTTACATAATATAAAACATTCAACCAGACACTAAGTTTTAATAATATAAAGCATTCATCCAGACACTAAGTTTTACATAATATAAAACAGTCAACCAGTCATTACGTTTTACATAATATAAAGCATTCAACCAGTCATTAAGTTTTACATAATATAAATCATTCAACAAGACATTAAGATTTAGATAATATAAAAGCATTCAACCAGACATTAAGTTTTACATAATATAAAACAGTCAACCAGTCATTAAGTCATTTTTCACATAATATAAAACATTCAACCACACATTAAGTATTACATAATATATAGCATTTAACCAGAATTTAAGTTTTCAATAATATAAAGCATTCAACCAGACACTAAGTTTCATATAATATAAAGCAGTCAACCAGACACTAAGTTTCATATAATATAAAACATTCAACCAGACATTACGTTTTACATAATATATAGCATTTAAGAAGACACTAAATTTCATATAATATAAAACATTCAACCAGTCATTAAGTTTTACATAATATAAAACATTCAACCACACATTAAGTTTTACATAATATATAGCATTTAACCAGACATTAAGTTTTTAATAATATAAAGCATTCAACCAGACACTAAGTTTCATATAATATAAAACCTTCAACCAGACACTAAGTTTTATATAATATAAAACATTCAACCAGACATTACGATTTACATAATATATAGCATTTAAGAAGACACTAAGTTTCATATAATATAAAACATTCAACCAGTCATTAAGTTTTACATAATATAAAACATTCAACCAGACATTGAGTTTTAATAATATAAAATATTCAACCAGACACTAAGTTTTACATAATATAAAACATTCAACCAGACACTAAGTTTTACATAACATATAGCATTTAACAAGACATTAAGTTTTACATAATATAAAGCATTCAACCAGACACTATGTTTCATATAATATAAAACATTCAACCAGTCATTACGTTTTACATAATATAAAACATTCAACGAAACACTAACTTTTATATAATACAAAGCATTCAAACAGTCATGTTTTACATAATATAAAACATTCAACTAGTCATTACGTTTTACACAATTTAAAACATTCAACCAGACATTAAGTTTTATATAATATAAAATATTCAACCAGACACAAAATTTTATATAATATAAAACAATCAAGCAGCCACTAAATTTTATATAATATAAAACAATCAACAAGCCACTAAGTTTTATATAATATAAAACCTTCAACCAGACACTAAATTTTATATAATATAAAACATTCAACCAGACACTAAGTTTTATATAACATAAAACATTCAACCAGAAACTGTTTTACATAATATAAAACATTCAACCAAACACTGTTTTACATAATATAAAACATTCAACAAATCACTAAGTTTTACATAATATAAAGCATTCAAACAGTCACTAAGTTTTTAATAATATAAAGCATTGAACCAGACACTAAGTTTCACATAATATAAAACATTCAACCAGTCATTAAGTTTTACATAATATAAAGCATTTAACCAGACACTAAGTTTTACATAATATAAAATATTGAACCAGTCACTAAGTTTTACATAATATAAAGGATTCAACCAGTCATGTTTTACATAATATAAAGCATTCAACCAGACACTAAGTTTTATGTAATATAAAGCATTCAACCAGTCATGTTTTACATAATATAAAACATTCAACCAGACATTAAGTTTTACATAATATAAAACATTCAACCAGACACTAAGTTTTACATAATATAAAACATTCAACCAGTCATTAAGTTTTACATAATATAAAACATTCAACCAGACACTAAGTTTTAATAATATAAAGCATTCAACCAGACACTAAGTTTTACATAATATAAAACATTCAACCAGACATTAAGTTTTACATAATATAAAACATTCAACCAGACACTACGTTTTACATAATATAAAGCATTCAACCAGTCATTAAGTTTTACACAATATAAAACATTAAACCAGACACTAAGTTTTATATAATATAAAGCATTCAACCAGCCACTAAGTTTTACATAATATAAAACATTCAACCAGACATTAAGTTTTACATAATATAAAACATTCAACCAGACATTAAGTTTTACATAATATAAAACATTCAACCAGTCATTAAGTTTTACATAATATAAAGCATTCAACCAGTCATTAAGTTTTACATAATATAAATCATTCAACCAGACATTAAGTTTTATATAATATAAAACAATCAACCAGCCACTAAGTTTTATATAATATAAAACATTCAACCAAACACAAAATTTTATATAATATAAAACAATCAACCAGCCACTAAATTTTATATAATATAAAATATTTAACCAGTCATTAAGTTTTACATAGTATAAAGCATATAACCAGACATTAAGTTTCTCATAATATAAAATATTCAACCAGACACTACGTTTTACATAATATAAAGCATTCAACCAGTCATTAAGTTTTACATAATATAAAGCATTCAACCAGTCATTAAGTTTTACATAATATAAAACATTCAACCAGACATTAAGTTTTAATAATATAAAATATTCAACCAGACACTAAGTTTTATATAATATATAGCATTTAACAAGACATTAAGTTTTTAATAATATAAAGCATTCAACCAGACACTATGTTTCATATAATATAAAACATTCAACCAGTCATTACGTTTTACATAATATAAAACATTCAACGAAACACTAACTTTTATATAATACAAAGCATTCAAACAGTCATGTTTTACATAATATAAAACATTCAACTAGTCATTACGTTTCACACAATTTTAAACATTCAACCAGACATTAAGTTTTATATAATATAAAACATTCAACCAGACACAAAATTTTATATAATATAAAACAATCAACCAGCCACTAAATTTTATATAATATAAAACAATCAACAAGCCACCAAGTTTTATATAATATAAAACATTCAACCAGACACTAAGTTTTATATAACATAAAACATTCAACCAGACACTGTTTTACATAATATAAAACATTCAACCAGACATTAAGTTTTATATAATATAAAACATTCAACCAGTCATTAAGTTTTATATAATATAAAACATTCAACAAATCACTAAGTTTTACATAATATAAAGCATTCAACCAGTCACTAAGTTTTTAATAATATAAAGCATTAAACCAGACACTAAGTTTCACATAATATAAAACATTCAACCAGTCATTAAGTTTTACATAATATAAAGCATTTAACCAGACACTAAGTTTTACATAATATAAAATATTGAACCAGTCACTAACTTTTACATAATATAAAACATTCAACCAGACACTAAGTATTATATAATATAAAGCATTCAACCAGTCATGTTTTGCATAATATACAGCATTCAACTAGTCATTAAGTTTTACACAATATAAAACATTCAACCAGACACTAAGTTTTATATAATATAAAGCATTCAACCAGTAATAAGATTTACATAATATAAAACATTCAACCAGACACTAAGTTTTACATAATATAAAATATTCAACCAGTCACTAAGTTTTACATAATATAAAACATTCAACCAGACACTAAGTTTTATATAATATAAAGCATTCAACCAGTCATGTTTTGCATAATATAAAGCATTCAACCAGTCATTAAGTTTTACATAATATAAAGCATTTAAACACACATTAAGTTTTTAATAATATAAAGCATTCAACCAGACACTAAGTTTCATATAATATAAAACATTCAACCAGTCATTAAGTTTTACATAATATAAAACATTAAACCAGACACTAAGTTTTATATAATATAAAGCATTCAAACAGTCATGTTTTACATAATATAAAACATTCAACCAGTCATTAAGTTTTACACAATATAAAATTTTCAACCAGACATTAAGTTTTACATAATATAAAACATTCAACCAGACACTACGTTTTACATAATATAAAGCATTCAACCAGTCATTAAGTTTTACATAATATAAAACATTCAACCAGACACTAAGTTTTATATAATATAAAGCATTCAACCAGTCATTAAGTTTTACATAATATAAAACATTCAACCAGTCATTAAGTTTTACATAATATAAAACATTCAACCAGACATTAAGTTTTAATAATATAAAACATTCAACCAGACACTAAGTTTTACATAATATAAAACATTCAACCAGTCATTAAGTTTTACATAATATAAAACATTCAACCAGACATTAAGTTTTAATAATATAAAGCATTCAACCAGACACTAAGTTTTACATAATATAAAACATTCAACCAGACATTAAGTTTTACATAATATAAAACAGTCAACCAGTCATTAAGTTTTACATAATATAAAACATTCAACCAGTCATTAAGTTTTACATAATATAAAACATTCAACCAGACATTAAGTTTTATATAATATAAAACAATCAACCAGCCACTAAGTTTTATATAATATAAAACATTCAACCAAACACAAAATTTTATATAATATAAAACAATCAACCAGCCACTAAATTTTATATAATATAAAACATTCAACAAGCCTCTAAGTTTTATATAATATAAAACATTCAACCAGACACTAAGTTTTATATAATATAAAACATTCAACCAGACATTAAGTTTTAATATTATAAAATATTTAACCAGTCATTAAGTTTTACATAGTATAAAACAAAAACCAGACATTAAGTTTCTCATAATATAAAATATTCAACCAGACACTACGTTTTACATAATATAAAGCATTCAACCAGTCATTAAGTTTTACATAATATAAAGCATTCAACCAGTCATTAAGTTTTACATAATATAAAACATTCAACCAGACATTAAGTTTTAATAATATAAAATATTCAACCAGACACTAAGTTTTACATAATATAAAACATTCAACCAGTCATTAAGTTTTACACAATATAAAACATTCAACCAGACACTAAGTTTTATATAATATATAGCATTTAACAAGACATTAAGTTTTTAATAATATAAAGCATTCAACCAGACACTATGTTTCATATAATATAAAAAATTCAACCAGTCATTACGTTTTACATAATTTAAAACATTCAACCAGACACTATGTTTTATATAATATAAAACATTCTACCAGTCATTACGTTTTACATAATATAAAACATTCAACTAGTCATTACGTTTCACACAATTTTAAACATTCAACCAGACATTAAGTTTTATATAATATAAAACATTCAACCAGACACAAAATTTTATATAATATAAAACAATCAACCAGCCACTAAATTTTATATAATATAAAACATTCAACAAGCCACTAAGTTTTATATAATATAAAACATTCAACCAGACACTAAATTTTATATAATATAAAACATTCAACCAGACACTAAGTTTTATATAACATAAAACATTCAACCAGACACTGTTTTACACAATATAAAACATTAAACCAGACACTAAGTTGTATATAATATAAAGCATTCAACCAGTCATGTTTAACATAATATAAAGCATTCAACCAGTCATTAAGTTTTACATAATATAAAACATTCAACCAGACATTAAGTTTTAATAATATAAAATATTCAACCAGACACTAAGTTTTACATAATATAAAACATTCAACCAGTCATTAAGTTTTACATAATATAAAACATTCAACCAGACATTAAGTTTTATATAATATAAAACATTCAACCAGACATTAAGTTTTATATAATATAAAACAATCAACAAGCCTCTAAGTTTTATATAATATAAAACATTCAACCAGACACTAAATTTTATATAATATAAAACATTCATCCAGACATTAAGTTTTACATAATATAAAGCATTCAACCAGACATTAAGTTTTACATAATATAAAACAGTCAACCAGTCATTAAGAGTTACATAATATATAGCATTTAACCAGACATTAAGTTTTTAATAATATAAAGCATTCAACCAGACACTAAGTTTCATATAATATAAAACATTCAACCACTCATTAAGTTTTACATAATATGAAACATTCAACCAGACACAAAGGTTTATATAATATAAAGCATTCAAACAGTTATGTTTTACATAATATAAAGCATTCAAACAGTTATGTTTTACATAATATAAAGCATTCAAACAGTCATGTTTTACATAATATAAAACATTCAACGAGATATTAAGTTTTACATAATATAAAACAGTCAACCAGTCATTAAGTTTTACATAATATAAAGCATTCAACTAGACATTAAATTTTACATAATATAAAGCATTCAACCAGTCATTAAGTTTTACATAATATAAATCATTCAACAAGACATTAAGATTTAGATAATATAAAGCATTCAACCAGACATTAAGTTTTACATAATATAAAACATTCAACCAGTCATTAAGTTTTACATAATATAAAACATTCAACCACACATTAAGTATTACATAATATATAGCATTTAACCAGAATTTAAGTTTTCAATAATATAAAGCATTCAACCAGACACTAAGTTTCATATAATATAAAGCAGTCAACCAGACACTAAGTTTCATATAATATAAAACATTCAACCAGACATTACGTTTTACATAATATATAGCATTTAAGAAGACACTAAATTTCATATAATATAAAACATTCAACCAGTCATTAAGTTTTACATAATATAAAACATTCAACCACACATTAAGTTTTACATAATATAAAGCATTCAACCAGACATTAAGTTTTAATAATATAAAACATTCAACCAGACACTAAGTTTTATATAATATAAAACATTCAACCAGACACTAAGTTTTATATAATATAAAACATTCAACCAGACATTACGATTTACATAATATATAGCATTTAAGAAGACACTAAGTTTCATATAATATAAAACCTTCAACCAGACACTAAGTTTTATATAATATAAAACATTCAACCAGTCATTAAGTTTTACATAATATAAAACATTCAACCAGACATTGAGTTTTAATAATATAAAATATTCAACCAGACACTAAGTTTTACATAATATAAAACATTCAACCAGACACTAAGTTTCATATAATATAAAGCATTTAACAAGACATTAAGTTTTAATAATATAAAGCATTCAACCAGACACTATGTTTTATATAATATAAAACATTCAACCAGTCATTACGTTTTACATAATATAAAACATTCAACCAAACACTAACTTTTATATAATATAAAACATTCAAACAGTCATGTTTTACATAATATAAAACATTCAACTAGTCATTAAGTTTTACATAATATAAAACATTCAACCAGACATTAAGTTTTATATAATATAAAATATTCAACCAGACACAAAATTTTATATAATATAAAACATTCAACCAGACCACTAAATTTTATATAATATAAAACAATCAACAAGACACTAAGTTTTATATAATATAAAACATTCAACCAGACACTAAATTTTATATAATATAAAACATTCAACCAGACACTAAGTTTTATATAATATAAAACATTCAACCAGACACTGTTTTATATAATATAAAACATTCAACCAGACACTGTTTTACATAATATAAAACATTAAACCAGACATTAAGTTTTATATAATATAAAACATTCAACAAATACTAAGTTTTACATAATATAAAGCATTCAACCAGTCACTAAGTTTTTATATAATATAAAACATTCAACCAGACACTAAGTTTTACATAATATAAAACATTCAACCAGTCATTAAGTTTTACATAATATAAAGCATTTAACCAGACACTAAGTTCTACATAATATAAAACATTCAACCAGTCACTAAGTTTTACATAATATAAAACATTCAACCAGTCATGTGTTTTACATAATATAAAGCATTCAACCAGTCATTAAGTTTTACATAGTATAAAGCATTTAACCAGACATTAAGTTTTCATAATATAAAACATTCAACCAGACACTAAGTTTTATATAATATAAAACATTCAACCAGACACTAAGTTTTACATAATATAAAACATTCAACCAGACACTAAGTTTTATATAATATAAAACATTCAACCAGACACTAAGTTTTATATAATATAAAACATTCAACCAGTCATTAAGTTTTACATAATATAAAACATTCAACCAGACATTAAGTTTTCATAATATAAAACATTCAACCAGACACTAAGTTTTACATAATATAAAACATTCAACCAGACATTAAGTTTTACATAATATAAAACATTCAACCAGTCATTAAGTTTTACATAATATAAAACATTCAACCAGTCATTAAGTTTTACATAATATAAAACATTCAACCAGACATTAAGTTTTACATAATATAAAACATTCAACCAGACACTAAGTTTTATATAATATAAAACATTCAACCAGACACACAAAGTTTTATATAATATAAAACATTCAACCAGACATTAAGTTTTATATAATATAAAACATTCAACCAGACACTAAGTTTTATATAATATAAAACATTCAACCAGACACTAAGTTTTATATAATATAAAACATTCAACCAGACATTAAGTTTTATATATTATAAAATATTTAACCAGTCATTAAGTTTTACATAATATAAAACATTCAACCAGACATTAAGGTTTAATAATATAAAATATTCAACCAGACACTAAGTTTTACATAATATAAAGCATTCAACCAGTCATTAAGTTTTACATAATATAAAGCATTCAACCAGTCATTAAGTTTTACATAATATAAAACATTCAACCAGACATTAAGTTTTAATAATATAAAACATTCAACCAGACACTAAGTTTTACATAATATAAAACATTCAACCAGTCATTAAGTTTTACACAATATAAAACATTAAACCAGACACTAAGTTTTATATAATATATAGCATTTAACAAGACATTAAGTTTTTAATAATATAAAGCATTCAACCAGACACTATGTTTCATATAATATAAAACATTCAACCAGTCATTACGTTTTACATAATATAAAACATTCAACGAAACACTAACTTTTATATAATACAAAGCATTCAAACAGTCATGTTTTACATAATATAAAACATTCAACTAGTCATTACGTTTCACACAATTTTAAACATTCAACCAGACATTAAGTTTTATATAATATAAAACATTCAACCAGACACAAAATTTTATATAATATAAAACAATCAACCAGCCACTAAATTTTATATAATATAAAACAATCAACAAGCCACTAAGTTTTATATAATATAAAACCTTCAACCAGACACTAATTTTATATAATATAAAACATTCAACCAGACACTAAGTTTTATATAACATAAAACATTCAACCAGACACTGTTTTACACAATATGAAACATTAAACCAGACACTAAGTTGTATATAATATAAAGCATTCAACCAGTCATGTTTAACATAATATAAAGCATTCAACCAGTCATTAAGTTTTACATAATATAAAACATTCAACCAGACATTAAGTTTTAATAATATAAAATATTCAACCAGACACTACGTTTTACATAATATAAAACATTCAACAAGTCATTAAGTTTTACATAATATAAAACATTCAACCAGACATTAAGTTTTATATAATATAAAACATTCAACCAGACACTAAGTTTTATATAACATAAAACATTCAACCAGACACTAAGTTTTACATAATATAAAACATTCAACCAGACACTAAGTTTTACATAATATAAAACATTCAACCAGACATTAAGTTTTATATAATATAAAACATTCAACCAGACACACTAAGTTTTATATAATATAAAGCATTCAACCAGTCACTAAGTTTTTAATAATATAAAGCATTGAACCAGACACTAAGTTTTACATAATATAAAACATTCAACCAGTCATTAAGTTTTACATAATATAAAACATTTAACCAGACACTAAGTTTTACATAATATAAAACATTCAACCAGTCACTAAGTTTTACATAATATAAAACATTCAACCAGTCATTCAACCAGTTTTACATAATATAAAACATTCAACCAGTCATTAAGTTTTACATAATATAAAACATTCAACCAGACATTAAGTTTTACATAATATAAAACATTCAACCAGACATTAAGTTTTACATAATATAAAACATTCAACCAGTCATTAAGTTTTACATAATATAAAGCATTCAACCAGTCATTAAGTTTTACACAATATAAAACATTAAACCAGACACTAAGTTTTATATAATATAAAGCATTCAACCAGCCACTAAGTTTTATATAATATAAAACATTCAACCAAACACAAAATTTTATATAATATAAAACATTCAACCAGACACTAAGTTTTATATAATATAAAACATTCAACCAGTCATTAAGTTTTACATAATATAAAGCATATAACCAGACATTAAGTTTTAAAACATAATATAAAATATTCAACCAGACACTAAGTTTTACATAATATAAAACATTCAACCAGACATTAAGTTTTACATAATATAAAACATTCAACCAGTCATTAAGTTTTACATAATATAAAACATTCAACCAGACATTAAGTTTTATATAATATAAAACATTCAACCAGACACTAAGTTTTATATAATATAAAACATTCAACCAGACACAAAAGTTTTATATAATATAAAACATTCAACCAGACACTAAGTTTTATATAATATAAAACATTCAACCAGTCATTAAGTTTTACATAATATAAAGCATTAACCAGACACTAAGTTTTATATAATATAAAACATTCAACCAGACACTAAGTTTTATATAATATAAAACATTCAACCAGACACTAAGTTTTATATAATATAAAACATTCAACCAGACACTAAGTTTTATATAATATAAAACATTCAACCAGTCATGTTTTACATAATATAAAACATTCAACCAGTCATTAAGTTTTACATAATATAAAACATTCAACCAGACATTAAGTTTTATATAATATAAAACATTCAACCAGACACTAAGTTTTATATAATATAAAACATTCAACCAGACACTAAGTTTTATATAATATAAAACATTCAACCAGACACTAAGTTTTATATAATATAAAACATTCAACCAGACACTAAGTTTTATATAATATAAAACATTCAACCAGACACTAAGTTTTATATAATATAAAACATTCAACCAGACACTGTTTTACATAATATAAAACATTCAACCAGACACTAAGTTTTACATAATATAAAACATTCAACCAGACATTAAGTTTTATATAATATAAAACATTCAACCAGACACTAAGTTTTACATAATATAAAACATTCAACCAGTCACTAAGTTTTAATAATATAAAACATTCAACCAGACACTAAGTTTTACATAATATAAAACATTCAACCAGTCATTAAGTTTTACATAATATAAAACATTCAACCAGACACTAAGTTTTACATAATATAAAACATTCAACCAGTCACTAAGTTTTACATAATATAAAACATTCAACCAGTCACTGTTTTACATAATATAAAACATTCAACCAGTCATTAAGTTTTACATAATATAAAGCATTCAACCAGACATTAAGTTTTCATAATATAAAACATTCAACCAGACACTAAGTTTTACATAATATAAAACATTCAACCAGTCATTAAGTTTTACATAATATAAAACATTCAACCAGACACTAAGTTTTATATAATATAAAACATTCAACCAGTCACTAAGTTTTACATAATATAAAACATTCAACCAGACATTAAGTTTTACATAATATAAAACATTCAACCAGACACTAAGTTTTATATAATATAAAACATTCAACCAGACATTAAGTTTTACATAATATAAAACATTCAACCAGACACTAAGTTTTATATAATATAAAACATTCAACCAGACATTAAGTTTTACATAATATAAAACATTCAACCAGACATTAAGTTTTACATAATATAAAACATTCAACCAGACACTAAGTTTTACATAATATAAAACATTCAACCAGACATTAAGTTTTACATAATATAAAACATTCAACCAGTCATTAAGTTTTACATAATATAAAACATTCAACCAGACATTAAGTTTTATATAATATAAAACATTCAACCAGTCACTAAGTTTTATATAATATAAAACATTCAACCAGACACTAAGTTTTATATAATATAAAACATTCAACCAGACACTAAGTTTTATATAATATAAAACATTCAACCAGACATTAAGTTTTACATAATATAAAACATTCAACCAGACATTAAGTTTTCATAATATAAAATATTCAACCAGACACTAAGTTTTACATAATATAAAACATTCAACCAGTCATTAAGTTTTACATAATATAAAACATTCAACCAGTCATTAAGTTTTACATAATATAAAACATTCAACCAGACATTAAGTTTTAATAATATAAAACATTCAACCAGACACTAAGTTTTACATAATATAAAACATTCAACCAGTCATTAAGTTTTACATAATATAAAACATTCAACCAGACACTAAGTTTTATATAATATAAAGCATTCAACCAGACATTAAGTTTTTTAATAATATAAAGCATTCAACCAGACACTAAGTTTCATATAATATAAAACATTCAACCAGTCATTAAGTTTTACATAATATAAAACATTCAACCAAACACTAAGTTTTATATAATATAAAACATTCAACCAGTCATGTTTTACATAATATAAAATATTCAACCAGACACTACATTTTACATAATATAAAACATTCAACCAGACATTAAGTTTTATATAATATAAAATATTCAACCAGACACAAAATTTTATATAATATAAAACAATCAACCAGACACTAAAGTTTTTATATAATATAAAACATTCAACAAGCCACTAAGTTTTATATAATATAAAACCTTCAACCAGACACTAAATTTTATATAATATAAAACATTCAACCAGACACTGTTTTACATAATATAAAACATTCAACCAGACATTAAGTTTTATATAATATAAAACATCAACCAGTCATTAAGTTTTATATAATATAAAACATTCAACAAATCACTAAGTTTTACATAATATAAAGCATTCAACCAGTCACTAAGTTTTAATAATATAAAGCATTGAACCAGACACTAAGTTTCACATAATATAAAACATTCAACCAGTCATTAAGTTTTACATAATATAAAGCATTTAACCAGACACTAAGTTTTACATAATATAAAACATTCAACCAGACACTAAGTTTTACATAATATAAAACATTCAACCAGACACTAAGTTTTATATAATATAAAGCATTCAACCAGTCATGTTTTACATAATATAAAGCATTCAACCAGTCATGTTTTACATAATATAAAGCATTCAACCAGACACTAAGTTTTATATAATATAAAACATTCAACCAGTCATTAAGTTTTACATAATATAAAACATTCAACCAGACACTAAGTTTTACATAATATAAAACATTCAACCAGACACTAAGTTTTACATAATATAAAATATTCAACCAGTCACTAAGTTTTATATAATATAAAACATTCAACCAGTCATGTTTTACATAATATAAAACATTCAACCAGTCATTAAGTTTTACATAATATAAAACATTCAACCAGACATTAAGTTTTACATAATATAAAACATTCAACCAGACACTAAGTTTTACATAATATAAAACATTCAACCAGTCATTAAGTTTTACATAATATAAAACATTCAACCAGACACTAAGTTTTATATAATATAAAACATTCAACCAGTCATGTTTTACATAATATAAAACATTCAACCAGTCATTAAGTTTTACATAATATAAAACATTCAACCAGACATTAAGTTTTAATAATATAAAAAATTCAACCAGACACTACGTTTTACATAATATAAAACATTCAACCTGTCATTAAGTTTTACATAATATAAAACATTCAACCAGACACTAAGTTTTAATAATATAAAGCATTCATCCAGACACTAAGTTTTACACAATATAAAACATTCATCCAGACATTAAGTTTTACATAATATAAAGCATTCAACCAGACATTAAGTTTTACATAATATAAAACATCAACCAGTCATTAAGTTTTACATAACATAAAACATTCAACCAGTCATTAAGTTTTACATAATATAAAACATTCAACCAGACATTAAGTTTTATATAATATAAAACATTCAACCAGTCACTAAGTTTTATATAATATAAAACATTCAACCAGACATTAAGTTTTTATAATATAAAACATTCAACCAGACATTAAGTTTTATATAATATAAAACATTCAACCAGACACTAAGTTTTATATAATATAAAACATTCAACCAGACACTAAGTTTTATATAATATAAAACATTCAACCAGACATTAAGTTTTAATATTATAAAATATTTAACCAGTCATTAAGTTTTACATAGTATAAAACAAAAACCAGACATTAAGTTTCTCATAATATAAAACATTCAACCAGACACTAAGTTTTACATAATATAAAACATTCAACCAGTCATTAAGTTTTACATAATATAAAGCATTCAACCAGTCATTAAGTTTTACATAATATAAAACATTCAACCAGACATTAAGTTTTAATAATATAAAATATTCAACCAGACACTAAGTTTTACATAATATAAAACATTCAACCAGTCATTAAGTTTTACATAATATAAAACATTCAACCAGACACTAAGTTTTATATAATATATAGCATTTAACAAGACATTAAGTTTTTAATAATATAAAGCATTCAACCAGACACTATGTTTCATATAATATAAAACATTCAACCAGTCATTACGTTTTACATAATTTAAAACATTCAACCAAACACTAACTTTTATATAATATAAAACATTCAAACAGTCATGTTTTACATAATATAAAACATTCAACTAGTCATTAAGTTTTACATAATTTAAAACATTCAACCAGACATTAAGTTTTATATAATATAAAACATTCAACCAGACACAAAATTTTATATAATATAAAACAATCAACCAGCCACTAAATTTTATATAATATAAAACATTCAACAAGACACTAAGTTTTATATAATATAAAACATTCAACCAGACACTAATTTTATATAATATAAAACATTCAACCAGACACTAAGTTTTATATAACATAAAACATTCAACCAGACACTAAGTTTTACATAATATAAAACATTCAACCAGACACTAAGTTTTATATAATATAAAACATTCAACCAGTCACTGTTTTACATAATATAAAACATTCAACCAGACATTAAGTTTTACATAATATAAAACATTCAACCAGACATTAAGTTTTAATAATATAAAACATTCAACCAGACACTAAGTTTTACATAATATAAAACATTCAACCAGTCATTAAGTTTTACATAATATAAAACATTCAACCAGACACTAAGTTTTATATAATATAAAACATTCAACCAGACATTAAGTTTTATATAATATAAAACATTCAACCAGACACTAAGTTTTACATAATATAAAACATTCAACCAGACACTAAGTTTTACATAATATAAAACATTCAACCAGACATTAAGTTTTACATAATATAAAACATTCAACCAGACACTAAGTTTTACATAATATAAAACATTCAACCAGTCATTAAGTTTTACATAATATAAAGCATTCAACCAGACATTAAGTTTTACATAATATAAAGCATTCAACCAGACATTAAGTTTTTCATAATATAAAACATTCAACCAGACATTAAGTTTTACATAATATAAAACATTCAACCAACATTAAGTTTTACATAATATAAAACATTCAACCAGACACTAAGTTTTATATAATATAAAACATTCAAACAGTTATGTTTTACATAATATAAAACATTCAACCAGTCATGTTTTACATAATATAAAACATTCAACCAGACATTAAGTTTTACATAATATAAAACATTCAACCAGTCATTAAGTTTTACATAATATAAAACATTCAACCAGACATTAAGTTTTACATAATATAAAACATTCAACCAGTCATTAAGTTTTACATAATATAAAACATTCAACCAGTCATTAAGTTTTACATAATATAAAACATTCAACCAGACATTAAGTTTTATATAATATAAAGCATTCAACCAGACATTAAGTTTTACATAATATAAAACATTCAACCAGTCATTAAGTTTTACATAATATAAAACATTCAACCAGACATTAAGTTTTACATAATATAAAGCATTCAACCAGAATTTAAGTTTTCAATAATATAAAACATTCAACCAGACACTAAGTTTTATATAATATAAAACATTCAACCAGACACTAAGTTTTATATAATATAAAACATTCAACCAGACATTAAGTTTTACATAATATAAAACATTCAACCAGACACTAAGTTTTATATAATATAAAACATTCAACCAGACATTAAGTTTTACATAATATAAAACATTCAACCAGACATTAAGTTTTACATAATATAAAACATTCAACCAGACATTAAGTTTTTATAATATAAAACATTCAACCAGACACTAAGTTTTATATAATATAAAACATTCAACCAGACATTAAGTTTTACATAATATAAAACATTCAACCAGACATTAAGTTTTATTATAATATAAAACATTCAACCAGACATTAAGTTTTACATAATATAAAACATTCAACCAGACATTAAGTTTTACATAATATAAAATATTCAACCAGACACTAAGTTTTACATAATAATATAAAGCATTCAACCAGACACTATGTTTCATATAATATAAAACATTCAACCAGTCATGAAGTTTTACATAATATAAAACATTAAACCAGACACTAAGTTTTATCTAATATAAAGCATTCAAACAGTCATGTTTTACATAATATAAAACATTCAACTAGTCATTACGTTTTACACAATTTAAAACATTCAACCAGACATTAAGTTTTATATAATATAAAACATTCAACCAGACACAAAATTTTATATAATATAAAACAATCAACCAGCCACTAAATTTTATATAATATAAAACATTCAACCAGACACTAAGTTTTATATAACATAAAACATTCAACCAGACACTAAGTTTTGTATAATATAAAACCTTCAACCAGACACTAAATTTTATATAATATAAAGCATTCAACCAGTCATTAAGTTTTACACAATATAAAACATTAAACCAGACACTAAGTTTTATATAATATAAAGCATTCAACCAGTCTATGTTTTACATAATATAAAACATTCAACCAGTCATTAAGTTTTACATAATATAAAACATTCAACCAGACATTAAGTTTTACATAATATAAAACATTCAACCAGACACTAAGTTTTACATAATATAAAACATTCAACCAGTCATTAAGTTTTACATAATATAAAACATTCAACCAGACATTAAGTTTTACATAATATAAAACATTCAACCAGACATTAAGTTTTATATAATATAAAACATTCAACCAGACACTAAGTTTTACATAATATAAAACATTCAACCAGACATTAAGTTTTACATAATATAAAACATTCAACCAGACATTAAGTTTTACATAATATAAAACATTCAACCAGACATTAAGTTTTACATAATATAAAACATTCAACCAGACATTAAGTTTTACATAATATAAAACATTCAACCAGACATTAAGTTTTACATAATATAAAACATTCAACCAGTCATTAAGTTTTACATAATATAAAACATTCAACCAGACACTAAGTTTTATATAATATAAAACATTCAACCAGACACTAAGTTTTACATAATATAAAACATTCAACCAGACATTAAGTTTTACATAATATAAAACATTCAACCAGACATTAAGTTTTACATAATATAAAACATTCAACCAGTCATTAAGTTTTACATAATATAAAACATTCAACCAGTCATTAAGTTTTACATAATATAAAACATTCAACCAGACATTAAGTTTTATATAATATAAAACATTCAACCAGACACTAAGTTTTATATAATATAAAACATTCAACCAGACACAAAATTTTATATAATATAAAACATTCAACCAGACACTAAGTTTTATATAATATAAAACATTCAACCAGACATTAAGTTTTACATAATATAAAACATTCAACCAGACATTAAGTTTTTATAATATAAAACATTCAACCAGACATTAAGTTTTACATAATATAAAACATTCAACCAGTCATTAAGTTTTACATAATATAAAGCATTCAACCAGTCATTAAGTTTTACATAATATAAAACATTCAACAGACATTAAGACATTAAGTTTTAATAATATAAAACATTCAACCAGACACTAAGTTTTATATAATATAAAACATTCAACCAGTCATTAAGTTTTACATAATATAAAACATTCAACCAGACATTAAGTTTTATATAATATAAAGCATTCAACCAGACACTAAGTTTTATATAATATAAAACATTCAACCAGTCATTAAGTTTTACATAATATAAAACATTCAACCAGACATTAAGTTTTATATAATATAAAACATTCAACCAGTCATTAAGTTTTACATAATATAAAACATTCAACCAGACACTAAGTTTTATATAATATAAAACATTCAACCAGACATTAAGTTTTATATAATATAAAACATTCAACCAGACATTAAGTTTTACATAATATAAAACATTCAACCAGACATTAAGTTTTATATAATATAAAACATTCAACCAGACACTAAGTTTTATATAATATAAAACATTCAACCAGACACTAAGTTTTATATAATATAAAACATTCAACCAGACATTTTTATATAATATAAAACATTCAACCAGACATTAAGTTTTATATAATATAAAACATTCAACCAGACACTAAGTTTTACATAATATAAAACATTCAACCAGACACTAAGTTTTACATAATATAAAACATTCAACCAGTCACAGTAAGTTTTACATAATATAAAACATTCAACCAGACACTAAGTTTTACATAATATAAAACATTCAACCAGTCATTAAGTTTTACATAATATAAAACATTCAACCAGACACTAAGTTTTATATAATATAAAACATTCAACCAGACACTAAGTTTTACATAATATAAAACATTCAACCAGACACAGTTTTACATAATATAAAACATTAAGTTTTATATAATATAAAACATTCAACCAGACACTAAGTTTTATTTTACATAATATAAAACATTCAACCAGACACTAAGTTTTATATAATATAAAACATTCAACCAGACACTAAGTTTTACATAATATAAAACATTCAACCAGTCACTAAGTTTTACATAATATAAAACATTCAACCAGACACTAAGTTTTCAACCAGACATAATATAAAACATTCAACCAGTCACTAAGTTTTACATAATATAAAACATTCAACCAGACATTAAGTTTTACATAATATAAAACATTCAACCAGACACTAAGTTTTACATATATAAAAATTTTCAACCAGTCATTAAGTTTTTACATAATATAAAACATTCAACCAGACACTAAGTTTTACATAATATAAAACATTCAACCAGACAGTTAAGTTTTACATAATATAAAACATTCAACCAGACATTAAGTTTTACATAATATAAAACATTCAACCAGACATTAAGTTTTAATAATAAAACATTCAACCAGACATTAAGTTTTACATAATATAAAACATTCAACCAGTCATTAAGTTTTACATAATATAAAACATTCAACCAGACATTAAGTTTTATATAATATAAAACATTCAACCAGACATTAAGTTTTATATAATATAAAGCATTCAACCAGACATTAAGTTTTACATAATATAAAACATTCAACCAGACATTAAGTTTTATATAATATAAAACATTCAACCAGACATTAAGTTTTACATAATATAAAACATTCAACCAGACATTAAGTTTTACATAATATAAAACATTCAACCAGACACTAAGTTTTTACATAATATAAAACATTCAACCAGACATTAAGTTTTACATAATATAAAACATTCAACCAGACATTAAGTTTTACATAATATAAAACATTCAACCAGACATTAAGTTTTACATAATATAAAACATTCAACCAGTCATTAAGTTTTACATAATATAAAACATTCAACCAGTCATTAAGTTTTACATAATATAAAACATTCAACCAGACACTAAGTTTTACATAATATAAAACATTCAACCAGACATTAAGTTTTATATAATATAAAACATTCAACCAGACACTAAGTTTTATATAATATAAAACATTCAACCAGACACTAAGTTTTATATAATATAAAACATTCAACCAGTCATTAAGTTTTACATAATATAAAACATTCAACCAGACATTAAGTTTTATATAATATAAAACATTCAACCAGTCACTAAGTTTTACATAATATAAAACTAAGTTTTACATAATATAAAACATTCAACCAGTCATTAAGTTTTACATAATATAAAACATTCAACCAGACATTAAGTTTTACATATAATATAAAGCATTCAACCAGACATTAAGTTTTAATAATATAAAACATTCAACCAGACACTAAGTTTTATATAATATAAAACATTCAACCAGTCATTAAGTTTTACATAATATAAAACATTCAACCAGACACTAAGTTTTATATAATATAAAACATTCAACCAGACAATAAGTTTTACATAATATAAAACATTCAACCAGACATTAAGTTTTACATAATATAAAATATTCAACCAGACACTAAGTTTTACATAATATAAAACATTCAACCAGTCACTAAGTTTTACATAATATAAAGCATTCAAACAGAC
>NC_134826.1:151925171-151981513 GCF_004210375.1 Tachypleus tridentatus | reverse complement strand
GTTTTATATTATTATGTAAAACTTAATGTCTGGTTGAATGTTTTATATTATGTAAAACTTAATGTCTAGTTGAATGTTTTATATTATGCAAAACTTAGTGTCTGGTTGAATGCTTTATATTATTAAAACTTAATGTCTGGTTGAATGTTTTATATTATATAAAAAAACTTAATGACTGGTTGAATGTTTTTATATTATGTAAACAGAGTAATAATATGTAAAACTGGTTGAATGTTTTATATTATGTAAAACTTAATGTCTAGTTGAATGTTTTATATTATATAAAAACTTAATGACTGGTTGACTGCTTTATATTATATAAAACTTAATGACTGGTTGAATGTTTTATATTATATAAAACTTAATGTCTAGTTGAATGTTTTATATTATAAAAAACTTAATGTCTGTTGAATGTTTTATATTATATAAAACTTAACTGTTTGGTTGAATGTAAAACTTTATATTATATAAAATGTTAGTGTCTGGTTGAATGTTTATATTATGTAAAACTTAATGTCTGGTTGAATGTTTTATATTATATAAAACTAGTGTCTGGTTGAATGTTTTATATTATTAAAAAACTTAATGTCTGGTTGAATGCTTTATATTATGTAAAACTTAATGACTGGTTGAATGTTTTATATTATGTAAAACTTAATGACTGGTTGAATGTTTTATATTATATAAAACTTAGTGTCTGGTTGAATGTTTTATATTATGTAAAACTTAGTGACTGGTTGAATGTTTTATATTATATAAAACTTAATGTCTGGTTGAATGTTTTATATTATATAAAACTTTCTTAGTGTCTGGTTGAATGTTTTATATTATGTAAAACTTAATGTGTACTGGTTGAATGTTTTATATTATATAAAACTTAGTGTCTGGTTGAATGTTTTATATTATGTAAAACTTAATGTCTGGTTGAATGTTTTATATTATGTAAAACATGTAACTGGTTGAATGTTTTATATTATATAAAACTTAGTGTCTGGTTGAATGTTTTTTTATATTATGTAAAAACTTAGTGTCTGGTTGAATGTTTTATATTATGTAAAACTTAGTGTCTGGTTGAATGTTTTATATTATGTAAAACTTAATGTCTGGTTGAATGTTTTATATTATGTAAAACTTAGTGTCTGGTTGAATGTTTTATATTATTAAAACTTAGTGTCTGGTTGAATGTTTTATATTATGTAAAACTTAGTGTCTGGTTGAATGTTTTATATTATATAAAACTTAATGTCTGGTTGAATGTTTTATATTATATAAAACTTAATGACTGGTTGAATGTTTTATATTATGTAAAACTTAGTGTCTGGTTGAATGTTTTATATTATATAAAACTTAGTGTCTGGTTGAATGTTTTATATTATATATAAAAATTTAGTGGACTGGTTGAATGTTTTATATTATATAAAACTTTGTGTCTGGTTGAATGTTTTATATTATATAAAACTTAGTGTCTGGTTGAATGTTTTATATTATGTAAAACTTAATGTCTAGTTGAATGTTTTATATTATATAAAACTTAGTGTCTGGTTGAATGTTTTATATTATATAAAAATTAGTGTCTGGTTGAATGTTTTATATTATTAAAAACTTAATGTCTGGTTGAATGCTTTATATTATATAAAACTTAGTGTCTGGTTGAATGTTTTATATTATGTAAAACTTAATGACTGGTTGAATGTTTTATATTATGTAAAACTTAGTGTCTGGTTGAATGTTTTATATTATGTAAAACTTAATGACTGGTTGAATGTTTTATATTATGTAAAACTTAGTGTCTGGTTGAATGTTTTATATTATGAAAACTTAATGTCTGGTTGAATGTTTTATATTATGTAAAACTTAATGACTGGTTGAATGTTTTATATTATATAAAACTTAGTGTCTGGTTGAATGTTTTATATTATATAAAATTTAGTGTCTGGTTGAATGTTTTATATTATATAAAACTTAGTGTCTGGTTGAATGTTTTATATTATATAAAACTTAATGTCTGGTTGAATGTTTTATATTATGTAAAACTTAATGACTGGTTGAATGCTTTTATATTATGTAAAACTTAATGACTGGTTGAATGTTTTATATTATGTAAAACTTAATGTCTGGTTGAATGTTTTATATTATGTAAAACTTAATGTCTGGTTGAATGTTTTATATTATGTAAAACTTAATGTCTGGTTGAATGTTTTATATTATTAAAACTTAGTGTCTGGTTGAATGTTTTATATTATGTAAAACTTAATGACTGGTTGAATGTTTTATATTATATAAAACTTAGTGTCTGGTTGAATGTTTTATATTATTAAAACTTAATGTCTGGTTGAATGTTTTATATTATGTAAAACATGACTGGTTGAATGTTTTATATTATATAAAACTTAGTGTCTGGTTGAATGTTTTATATTATGTAAAACTTAATGTCTGGTTGAATGTTTTATATTATATAAAACTTAGTGTCTGGTTGAATGTTTTATATTATGAAAACTTAATGTCTGGTTGAATGCTTTATATTATGTAAAACTTAATGACTGGTTGAATGTTTTATATTATGTAAAAACATGACTGGTTGAATGCTTTATATTATATAAAACTTAGTGTCTGGTTGAATGTTTTATATTATGTAGAACTTAGTGTCTGGTTAAATGCTTTATATTATGTAAAACTTAATGACTGGTTGAATGTTTTATATTATGTAAAACTTAGTGATTTGTTGAATGTTTTATATTATATAAAACTTAGTGACTGGTTGAATGTTTTATATTATATAAAACTTAATGTCTGGTTGAATGTTTTATATTATGTAAAACAGTGTCTGGTTGAATGTTTTATATTATATAAAATTTAGTGTCTGGTTGAAGGTTTTATATTATATAAAACTTAGTGGCTTGTTGATTGTTTTATATTATATAAAATTTAGTGGCTGGTTGATTGTTTTATATTATATAAAATTTTGTGTCTGGTTGAATGTTTTATATTATATAAAACTTAATGTCTGGTTGAATGTTTTATATTATGTAAAACGTAATGACTAGTTGAATGTTTTATATTATGTAAAACATGACTGTTTGAATGCTTTATATTAGATAAAACTTAGTGTCTGGTTGAATGTTTTATATTATGTAAAACTTAATGACTGGTTGAATGTTTTATATTATATAAAACTTAGTGTCTGGTTGAATGTTTTATATTATTAAAAACTTAATGTCTGTTTAAATGCTTTATATTATGTAAAACTTAATGACTGGTTGAATGTTTTATATTATGTAAAACATGACTGGTTGAATGCTTTATATTATATAAAACTTAGTGTCTGGTTGAATGTTTTATATTATGTAAAACTTAGTGACTGGTTGAATGTTTTATATTATGTAAAACTTAGTGTCTGGTTGAATGCTTTATATTATGTAAAACTTAATGACTGGTTGAATGTTTTATATTATGTAAAACTTAGTGTCTGGTTGAATGCTTTATATTATTAAAAAACTTAGTGACTGGTTGAATGTTTTATATTATGTAAAACTTAGTGACTGGTTGAATGTTTTATATTATATAAAACTTAATGACTGGTTGAATGTTTTATATTATATAAAACTTAATGTCTGGTTGAATGTTTTATATTATGTAAAACAGTGTCTGGTTGAATGTTTTATATTATATAAAACTTAGTGTCTGGTTGAATGTTTTATATTATATAAAACTTAGTGTCTTGTTGATTGTTTTATATTATATAAAATTTAGTGGCTGGTTGATTGTTTTATATTATATAAAATTTTGTGTCTGGTTGAATGTTTTATATTATATAAAACTTAATGTCTGGTTGAATGTTTATATTATGTAAAACTTAATGACTAGTTGAATGTTTTATATTATGTAAAACATGACTGTTTGAATGCTTTATATTATATAAAACTTAGTGTTTGGTTGAATGTTTTATATTATGTAAAACGTAATGACTGGTTGAATGTTTTATATTATATAAAACTTAGTGTCTGGTTGAATGTTTTATATTATTAAAAACTTAATGTCTTGTTAAATGCTATATATTATATAAAACTTAGTGTCTGGTTTAATGTTTTATATTGTGTAAAACTTAATGACTGGTTGAATGTTTTATATTATGTAAAACTTAGTGTCTGGTTGAATATTTTATATTATTAAAACTTAATGTCTGGTTGAATGTTTTATATTATGTAAAACTTAATGACTGGTTGAATGTTTTATATTATGTAAAACTTAGTGTCTGGTTGAATATTTTATATTATGAAAACTTAATGTCTGGTTAATGTTTTATATTATGTAAAACTTAATGACTGGTTGAATATTTTATATTATATAAAATTTAGTGACTGGTTGATTGTTTTATATTATATAAAATTTTGTGTTTGGTTGAATGTTTTATATTATATAAAACTTAGTGTTTGGTTGATTGTTTTATATTATATAAAACTTAATGTCTGGTTGAATGATTTATATTATGTAAAACTTAATGACTGGTTGAATGTTTTATATTATGTAAAACTTAATGTCTGGTTGAATGTTTTATATTATGTAAAACTTAATGTCTGGTTGAATGTTTTATATTGTGTAAAACTTAGTGTCTGGTTGAATGCTTTATATTATTAAAACTTAGTGTCTGGTTGAATGTTTTATATTATGTAAAACTTAATGACTGTTGAATGTTTTATATTATGTAAAACTTAGTGTCTGGTTGAATATTTTATATTATTAAAACTTAATGTCTGGTTGAATGTTTTATATTATGTTAAACATGACTGGTTGAATGCTTTATATTATATAAAACTTAGTGTCTGGTTTAATGTTTTATATTGTGTAAAACTTAATGACTGGTTGAATGCTTTATATTATATAAAACTTAGTGTCTGGTTGAATGTTTTATATTATGAAAACTTAATGTCTGGTTGAATGTTTTATATTATGTAAAACTTAATGACTGGTTGAATGTTTTATATTATGTAAAACATGACTGGTTGAATGTTTTATATTATGTAAAACTTAGTGACTGGTTCAATATTTTATATTATGTAAAACTTAGTGTCTGGTTCAATGCTTTATATTATTAAAAACTTAGTGACTGGTTGAATGCTTTATATTATGTAAAACTTAGTGATTTGTTGAATGTTTTATATTATATAAAACTTAGTGACTGGTTGAATGTTTTATATTATATAAAACTTAATGTCTGGTTGAATGTTTTATATTATGTAAAACAGTGTTTGGTTGAATGTTTTATATTATATAAAATTTAGTGTCTGGTTGAAGGTTTTATATTATATAAAACTTAGTGGCTTGTTGATTGTTTTATGTTATATAAAACTTAGTGTCTGGTTGAATGTTTTATATTATATAAAATTTAGTGTCTGGTTGAATGTTTTATATTATATAAAACTTAATGTCTGGTTGAATGTTTTATATTATGTAAAACTTAATGACTGGTTGAATGTTTTATATTATGTAAAACATGACTGTTTGAATGCTTTATATTATATAAAACTTAGTGTCTGGTTGAATGTTTTATATTATGTAAAACTTAATGACTGGTTGAATGTTTTATATTATATGAAACTTAGTGTCTGGTTGAATGCTTTATATTATTAAAAACTTAATGTCTGTTTAAATGCTTTATATTATGTAAAACTTAATGACTGGTTGAATGTTTTATATTATGTAAAACATGACTGGTTGAATGCTTTATATTATATAAAACTTAGTGTCTGGTTGAATGTTTTATATTATGTAAAACTTAGTGACTGGTTGAATATTTTATATTATGTAAAACTTAGTGTCTGGTTAAATGCTTTATATTATGTAAAACTTAATGACTGGTTGAATGTTTTATATTATGTGAAACTTAGTGTCTGGTTTAATGCTTTATATTATTAAAAACTTAGTAAAACTTAGTGATTTGTTGAATGTTTTATATTATATAAAACTTAATGACTGGTTGAATGTTTTATATTATATAAAACTTAATGTCTGGTTGAATGTTTTATATTATGTAAAACAGTGTCTGGTTGAATGTTTTATGTTATATAAAACTTAGTGTCTGGTTGAATGTTTTATATTATATAAAACTTGGTGGCTTGTTGATTGTTTTATATTATATAAAATTTAGTGGCTGGTTGATTGTTTTATATTATATAAAATTTTGTGTCTGGTTGAATGTTTTATATTATATAAAACTTAATGTCTGGTTGAATGTTTAAAATTGTGTGAAACGTAATGACTAGTTGAATGTTTTATATTATGTAAAACATGACTGTTTGAATGCTTTGTATTATATAAAAGTTAGTGTTTCGTTGAATGTTTTATATTATGTAAAACGTAATGACTGGTTGAATGTTTTATATTATATGAAACATAGTGTCTGGTTGAATGCTTTATATTATTAAAAACTTAATGTCTTGTTAAATGCTATATATTATATAAAACTTAGTGTCTGGTTTAATGTTTTATATTGTGTAAAACTTAATGACTGGTTGAATGTTTTATATTATGTAAAACTTAGTGTCTGGTTGAATATTTTATATTATTAAAACTTAATGTCTGGTTGAATGTTTTATATTATGTAAAACTTAATGACTGGTTGAATGCTTTATATTATGTAAAACGTAGTGTCTGGTTGAATATTTTATATTATGAGAAACTTAATGTCTGGTTATATGCTTTATACTATGTAAAACTTAATGACTGGTTAAATATTTTATATTATATAAAATTTAGTGGCTGGTTGATTGTTTTATATTATATAAAATTTTGTGTTTGGTTGAATGTTTTATATTATATAAAACTTAGTGGCTTGTTGATTGTTTTATGTTATATAAAACTTAATGTCTGGTTGAATGATTTATATTATGTAACTCTTAATGACTGGTTGACTGTTTTATATTATGTAAAACTTAATGTCTGGTTGAATGCTTTATATTATGTAAAACTTAATGTCTGGATGAATGTTTTATATTGTGTAAAACTTAGTGTCTGGATGAATGCTTTATATTATTAAAACTTAGTGTCTGGTTGAATGTTTTATATTATGTAAAACTTAATGACATGTTGAATGTTTTATATTATGTAAAACGTAGTGTCTGGTTGAATATTTTATATTATTAAAACTTAATGTCTGGTTGAATGTTTTATATTATATAAAACTTAGTGTCTGGTTTAATGTTTTATATTGTGTAAAACTTAATGACTGGTTGAATGCTTTATATTATGTAAAACGTAGTGTCTGGTTGAATGTTTTATATTATGAAAACTTAATGTCTGGTTAAATGCTTTATACTATGTAAAACTTAATGACTGGTTGAATGCTTTATATTATGTAAAACATGACTGGTTGAATCCTTTATATTATGTAAAACTTAGTGACTGGTTCAATATTTTATATTATGTAAAACTTAGTGTCTGGTTAAATGCTTTATATTATGTAAAACTTAATGACTGGTTGAATGTTTTATATTATGTGAAACTTAGTGTCTGGTTCAATGCTTTATATTATTAAAAACTTAGTGACTGGTTGAATGCTTTATATTATGTAAAACTTAGTGATTTGTTGAATGTTTTATATTATATAAAACTTAGTGACTGGTTGAATGTTTTATATTATATAAAACTTAATGTCTGGTTGAATGTTTTATATTATGTAAAACAGTGTTTGGTTGAATGTTTTATATTATGTAAAACAGTTTCTGGTTGAATGTTTTATGTTATATAAAACTTAGTGTCTGGTTGAATGTTTTATATTATATAAAATTTAGTGTCTGGTTGAAGGTTTTATATTATATAAAACTTAGTGGCTTGTTGATTGTTTTATATTATATAAAATTTAGTGGCTGCTTGATTGTTTTATATTATATAAAATTTTGTGTCTGGTTGAATATTTTATATTATATAAAACTTAATGTCTGGTTGAATGTTTTAACTTGTGTAAAACGTAATGACTAGTTGAATGTTTTATATTATGTAAAACATGACTGTTTGAATGCTTTGTATTATATAAAAGTTAGTGTTTCGTTGAATGTTTTATATTATGTAAAACGTAATGACTGGTTGAATGTTTTATATTATATGAAACATAGTGTCTGGTTGAATGCTTTATATTATTAAAAACTTAATGTCTTGTTAAATGCTATATGTTATGTAAAACTTAGTGTCTGGTTGAATGTTTTATATTATGTAAAACTTAGTGTCTGGTTGAATATTTTGTATTATTAAAACTCAATGTCTGGTTGAATGTTTTATATTATGTAAAACTTAATGACTGGTTGAATGTTTTATATTATATGAAACTTAGTGTCTTCTTAAATGCTATATATTATGTAAATCGTAATGTCTGGTTGAATGTTTTATATTATATAAAACTTAGTGTCTGGTTGAAGGTTTTATATTATATGAAACTTAGTGTCTGGTTGAATGCTTTATATTATTAAAAACTTAATGTCTGGTTAAATGCTATATATTATGTAAAAATTAATGTGTGGTTGAATGTTTTATATTATGTAAAACTTAATGACTGGTTGAATGTTTTATATTATATGAAATTTAGTGTCTTCTTAAATGCTATATATTATGTAAAACGTAATGTCTGGTTGAATGTTTTATATTATATGAAACTTAGTGTCTGGTTGAATGCTTTATATTATTAAAAACTTAAATTCTGGTTAAATGCTATATATTATGTAAAACTTAATGTGTGGTTGAATGTTTTATATTATGTGAAACGTAATGACTGGTTGACTGTTTTATATTATGTAAAACTTAATGTCTGGTTGAATGCTTTATATTATCTAAATCTTAATGTCTTGTTGAATGATTTATATTATGTAAAACTTAATGACTGGTTGAATGCTTTATATTATGTAAAACGTAATGACTGGTTGTCTGTTTTATATTATGTAAAACTTAATGTCTAGTTGAATGCTTTATATTATGTAAAACTTAATGACTGGTTGACTGTTTTATATTATGTAAAACTTAATATCTGGTTGAATGTTTTATATTATGTAAAACATGACTGTTTGAATGCTTTATATTATGTAAAACATAACTGTTTGAATGCTTTATATTATATAAACCTATGTGTCTGGTTTAATGTTTCATATTATGTAAAACTTAATGACTGGTTGAATGTTTTATATTATATGAAACTTGGTGTCTGGTTGAATGCTTTATATTATTAAAAACTTAATGTGTGTTTAAATGCTTTATATTATGTAAAACTTAATGACTGGTTGAATGCTTTATATTATGCAAAACATGACTGGTTGAATGCTTTATATTATATAAAACTTAGTGTCTGGTTGAATGTTTTATATTATGTAAAACTTAGTGACTGGTTGAATATTTTATATTATGTAAAACTTAGTGTCTGGTTGAATGTTTTATATTATGTAAATCTTATTACTGGTTGAATGCTTTATATTATATAAAACTTAGTGTCTGGTTGAATGTTTTATATTGTGTAAAACTTAATGACTAGTTGAATGCTGTATATTATGCAAAACATGACTGGTTGAATGCTTTATATTATATAAAACTTAGTGTCTGGTTGAATGTTTTATATTATGTAAAAGTTAGTGACTGGTTCAATATTTTATATTATGTAAAACTTAGTGTCTGGTTAAATGCTTTATATTATGTAAAACTTAATGACTGGTTGAATGTTTTATATTATGTGAAACTTAGTGTCTGGTTTAATGCTTTATATTATTAAAACTTAGTGACTGGTTGAATGCTTTATATTATGTAAAACTTAGTGATTTGTTGAATGTTTTATATTATATAAAACTTAATGACTGGTTGAATGTTTTATATTATATAAAACTTAATGTCTGGTTGAATGTTTTATATTATGTAAAACAGTGTCTGGTTGAATGTTTTATATTATATAAAACTTAGTGTCTGGTTGAATGTTTTATATTATATAAAATTTAGTGGCTGGTTGATTGTTTTATATTATATAAAATTTTGTGTCTGGTTGAATGTTTTATATTATATAAAACTTAATGTCTGGTTGAATGTTTAAAATTGTGTGAAACGTAATGACTAGTTGAATGTTTTATATTATGTAAAACATGACTGTTTGAATGCTTTGTATTATATAAAAGTTAGTGTTTCGTTGAATGTTTTATATTATGTAAAACGTAATGACTGGTTGAATGTTTTATATTATATGAAACATAGTGTCTGGTTGAATGCTTTATATTATTAAAAACTTAATGTCTTGTTAAATGCTATATATTATATAAAACTTAGTGTCTGGTCTAATGTTTTATATTGTGTAAAACTTAGTGTCTGGTTGAATATTTTATATTATTAAAACTTAATGTCTGGTTGAATGTTTTATATTATGTAAAACTTAATGACTGGTTGAATGCTTTATATTATGTAAAACTTAATGACTGGTTGAATGCTTTATATTATGTAAAACGTAGTGTCTGGTTGAATATTTTATATTATGAGAAACTTAATGTCTGGTTATATGCTTTATACTATGTAAAACTTAATGACTGGTTAAATATTTTATATTATATAAAATTTAGTGGCTGGTTGATTGTTTTATATTATATAAAATTTTGTGTTTGGTTGAATGTTTTATATTATATAAAACTTAGTGGCTGGTTGATTGTTTTATGTTATATAAAACTTAATGTCTGGTTGAATGATTTATATTATGTAAAACTTAATGACTGGATGAATGCTTTATATTATGTAACTCTTAATGACTGGTTGACTGTTTTATATTATGTAAAACTTAATGTCTGGTTGAATGCTTTATATTATGTAAAACTTAATGTCTGGATGAATGTTTTATATTGTGTAAAACTTAGTGTCTGGATGAATGCTTTATATTATTAAAACTTAGTGTCTGGTTGAATGTTTTATATTATGTAAAACTTAATGACATGTTGAATGTTTTATATTATGTAAAACGTAGTGTCTGGTTGAATATTTTATATTATTAAAACTTAATGTCTGGTTGAATGTTTTATATTATGTTAAACATGACTGGTTGAATGCTTTATATTATATAAAACTTAGTGTCTGGTTGAATGTTTTATATTATGAAAACTTAATGTCTGGTTAAATGCTTTATACTATGTAAAACTTAATGACTGGTTGAATGCTTTATATTATGTAAAACGTAGTGTCTGGTTGAATGTTTTATATTATGAAAACTTAATGTCTGGTTAAATGCTTTATACTATGTAAAACTTAATGACTGGTTGAATGCTTTATATTATGTAAAACATGACTGGTTGAATGCTTTATATTATGTAAAACTTAGTGACTGGTTCAATATTTTATATTATGTAAAACTTAGTGTCTGGTTCAATGCTTTATATTATTAAAAACTTAGTGACTGGTTGAATGCTTTATATTATGTAAAACTTAGTGATTTGTTGAATGTTTTATATTATATAAAACTTAGTGACTGGTTGAATGTTTTATATTATATAAAACTTAATGTCTGGTTGAATGTTTTATATTATGTAAAACAGTGTTTGGTTGAATGTTTTATATTATTTAAAACAGTTTCTGGTTGAATGTTTTATGTTATATAAAACTTAGTGTCTGGTTGAATGTTTTATATTATATAAAATTTAGTGTCTGGTTGAAGGTTTTATATTATATAAAACTTAGTGGCTTGTTGATTGTTTTATATTATATAAAATTTAGTGGCTGCTTGATTGTTTTATATTATATAAAATTTTGTGTCTGGTTGAATATTTTATATTATATAAAACTTAATGTCTGGTTGAATGTTTTAAATTGTGTAAAACGTAATGACTAGTTGAATGTTTTATATTATGTAAAACATGACTGTTTGAATGCTTTGTATTATATAAAAGTTAGTGTTTCGTTGAATGTTTTATATTATGTAAACGTAATGACTGGTTGAATGTTTTATATTATATGAAACATAGTGTCTGGTTGAATGCTTTATATTATTAAAAACTTAATGTCTTGTTAAATGCTATATGTTATGTAAAACTTAGTGTCTGGTTGAATGTTTTATATTATGTAAAACTTAGTGTCTGGTTGAATATTTTATATTATTAAAACTCAATGTCTGGTTGAATGTTTTATATTATGTAAAACTTAATGACTGGTTGAATGTTTTATATTATATGAAACTTAGTGTCTTCTTAAATGCTATATATTATGTAAATCGTAATGTCTGGTTGAATGTTTTATATTATATAAAACTTAGTGTCTGGTTGAGGGTTTTATATTATATGAAACTTAGTGTCTGGTTGAATGCTTTATATTATTAAAAACTTAATGTCTGGTTAAATGCTATATATTATGTAAAACTTAATGTGTGGTTGAATGTTTTATATTATGTAAAACTTAATGACTGGTTGAATGTTTTATATTATATGAAATTTAGTGTCTTCTTAAATGCTATATATTATGTAAAACGTAATGTCTGGTTGAATGTTTTATATTATATGAAACTTAGTGTCTGGTTGAATGCTTTATATTATTAAAACCTAAATTCTGGTTAAATGCTATATATTATGTAAAACTTAATGTGTGGTTGAATGTTTTATATTATGTGAAACGTAATGACTGGTTGACTGTTTTATATTATGTAAAACTTAATGTCTGGTTGAATGCTTTATATTATCTAAATCTTAATGTCTTGTTGAATGATTTATATTATGTAAAACTTAATGACTGGTTGAATGCTTTATATTATGTAAAACGTAATGACTGGTTGACTGTTTTATATTATGTAAAACTTAATGTCTAGTTGAATGCTTTATATTATGTAAAACTTAATGACTGGTTGACTGTTTTATATTATGTAAAACTTAATATCTGGTTGAATGTTTTATATTATGTAAAACATGACTGTTTGAATGCTTTATATTATGTAAAACATAACTGTTTGAATGCTTTATATTATGTAAAACATAACTGTTTGAATGCTTTATATTATATAAACCTTAGTGTCTGGTTGAATGTTTCATATTATGTAAAACTTAATGAGTGGTTGAATGTTTTATATTATTAAAAACTTAATGTCTGGTTAAATGCTATATATTATGTAACTCTTAATGACTGGTTGACTGTTTTATATTATGTAAAACTTAATGTCTGGTTGAATGTTTTATATTATGTAAAACTTAGTGTCTGGATGAATGCTTTATATTATTAAAACTTAGTGTCTGGTTGAATGTTTTATATTATGTAAAACTTAATGACATGTTGAATGTTTTATATTATGTAAAACTTAATGACTGGTTGAATGCCTTATATTATCTAAAACTTAATGTCTAGTTGAATGATTTATATTATGTAAAACTTTATGACTGGTTGAATGCTTGATATTATATAAAACATAGTGACTTTTTGAATGCTTTATATTATGTAAAACTTAGTGATTGGTTGATTGTTTTATATTATAGAAATCTTAGTGACTGGTTGAATGTTTTATATTATATAAAACTTAGTGTCTGGTTGAATGTTTTATATTATATCAAACTTAGTGTCTGGTTGATTGTTTTGTATTATATGAAACTTAGTGGTTTGTTGATTGTTTTATATTATATAAAACAGTGTCTGGTTGAATGTTTTATGTTATATAAATCAGTGTCTGGTTGAATGTGTTATGTTATATAAAACTTAGTGTCTGGTTGAGTGTTTTATATTATGTGAAACTTATTTGTTTTGTATTTACTGAGATATCGCTACATTTACTAACTCAAACACTGTGGCTCCTCTTACCTCTTTTCATCTTTGAAAACGGTACCTTATATATAATTAGTTCTTCATGTAACATGTGAATAATTAATCAAAACCTTAGAATATCTCTTAAACTGTTTTTTCAGCCATTTTCCAGCCAAACAGGCATCAATTCTTTCTTTTGAGATAAACTTTGGTGCTGGTAAAGTAACTTTATAGTTTCTTCGAGCATTCATATTGTTTAATACCCAAATACAGCATTCATATTGTTTAATACCCAAATACAGCATTCATATTGTTTAATACCCAAATACAGCATTCATATTGTTTAATACCCAAATACAGCATTCATATTGTTTAATACCCAAATACAGCATTCATATTGTTTAATACCCAAATACAGCATTCATATTGTTTAATACCCAAATACAGCATTCATATTGTTTAATACCCAAATACAGCATTCATATTGTTTAATACCCAAATACAGCATTCATATTGTTTAATACCCAAATACAGCATTCATATTGTTTAATACCCAAATACAGCATTCATATTGTTTAATACCCAAATACAGCATTCATATTGTTTAATACCCAAATACAGCATTCATATTGTTTAATACCCAAATACAGCTTACTTATTAGATTTGATAAATTATGATGTACGTTTGTGGCATTTATATATATACATTCATATTGTTTAATACCCAAATACAGCTTACTTATTAGATTTGATAAATTATGATGTAAGTTTATGGCATTTATATATATACATTCATATTGTTTAATACCCAAATACAGCATTCATATTGTTTAATACCCAAATACAGCTTACTTATTAGATTTGATAAATTATGATGTACGTTTGTGGCATTTATATATATACATTCATATTGTTTAATACCCAAATACAGCTTACTTATTAGATTTGATAAATTATGATGTAAGTTTATGGCATTTATATATATACATTCATATTGTTTAATACCCAAATACAGCTTACTTATTAGATTTGATAAATTATGATGTAAGTTTATGGATATTTGTTTAATACCTAAATACAGCTTACTTATTAGATTTGATAAATTATGATGTACGTTTGTGGCATTTATATATATACATTCATATTGTTTAATACCCAAATACAGCTTACTTATTAGATTTGATAAATTATGATGTAAGTTTATGGCATTTATATATATACATTCATATTGTTTAATACCTAAATACAGCTTACTTATTAGATTTGATAAATTATGATGTAAGTTTATGGCATTTATATATTAATTTTTATGGTTATTCAAATGTATGCATAAAATCTTAGAAATTATTTATTTTTACATTCTCCATGTGTGAAATATAAAACTGTATACCACAGACCCACGCTTCTTTACATCTCAAACTGTAGACCATAGTTTTACACCTCTTTACATATGAAACTGTAGACCATAAATCTACACCGCTTTACATATAAAACTGTAGACCACAGAGCCACACCTTTTTACATATAAAATTGTAGACCTCAGATCTAAACACCTTTACCTATAAAACTGTAGACCACAGAGCCACACCTTTTTACATATAAAATTGTAGACCACAGATCTACACTTCTTTACATATAAGACTGTATACCTCAGACCTAAACACCTTTATCCATAAAACTGTAGACCATAGATGTACACCTCTTTACATATAAAAATGTAAACCACAGATCTCCACTTCTTTACAAATAACTGTGTATCTAATATTAATTAACGATCCCATATTTTAATTTCGTATTCATTATTTTGTTGTGCCAGAGCATTTAAAAAGTAGATATTTATTTTGAGCTAGTGATGATAATGAACAAACAGGTCGGCTCGACTAAAGATTGTTGTCGTCAGGTTAACAATGGCTCAACCTAGGCCTAAAATCTAATTTCTTATTTACACGATAGCGAGCTACGTTGATTCAACGTAGCTTTATTTATTATCAGTTCCATTGATGTACCTTCAAACAAATCATCAATCAACGTTTGCCCTACCTTACTTTGCTATCTGAGCAAAAGTAAGTGACGATAATGTTAAAAAGCGAGTTGCGACAAAGTAATTAGCAGGTTAAGAACAAAAACATTCATCAAGAAGTATTAACAACCATTACAATAAGAGAGAAGAAGAGATGCACCACGTGTTATAATCAAAACAGAAATTATGTAAACCATTTTTATAACTAAATAAAAAAATAATTGAGGTTCATAACTAAGCGCCATCTTTTAACAAAGAGAACAAACAGTATCAGCACGAACTCAAACTTCAAAGATCCTGACATTGTTTATAAACGTAAAACAAAATTAGGAAAGTCATATGTTCATCTGACTAAAAATTGATCGAGATTTCTGTATAATCATAGAAAATTTGATTTTCAAAAACTTTGTTTCTACTTAAGCACAAAGCTAAATAAAGCTTTATAAGTTTGTAGCCATTTTTTAAAGGTTACGACTTGGTGTAGACATTTCGATTTAGTAAATCAGCTAATTCTGAGTTATTGTTTTACATTCATTATTACTTTCTGTGTCAATTCAGACACCAATAATGTAAGTCTTTCAACAACTTGTACGCCTTCAGGACTGATGCTATTATGTTTCGAAGTTTTAGCTTGTAAATCCTGTAGGGTAACAGTTACTGCATGGGCGTCAATATCTTAGTTATATAAGTACCACATGGTAGATATTTCTTGGTACCAATATTTCAGTTACAGAAGTGCCACATGGTAGGATATTGCTGTGTGCCAATATTTTAGTTATGGAAGTACTACAGTGTAGGACATTGCTGTGTACCGATGTCTTAGTTATAGAAATACCATACAGTAGGATATCACTAAGTACCAATATCTTAGTTATAAAAGTACCAGATAGTAGATATTGCTTGGTCTGCTTGGTACAAATAACTCAGTTATATAAGTGCTACATGATAGATATTGCTTGGTACCAATTTCTTGGTTACAGAAGTGCCAAACAGTAGGATTTGTTAGGTAACAATATCTTATTTATACAAATACCACAGGGTAGGATATTGCTGTGTACGAATATATTAGTTATAGAAGTATCACATGGTACGGTATTGATGGGTACCAAAATACTATAAATAAGAAGAAAACCTAGCAGTGGGTTCAGTCCGACACCAACTCTCAGTAAATTGATGGGTACCAAAATACTATAAATAAGAAGAAAACCTAGCAGTGGGTTCAGTCCGACACCAACTCTCAGTAAATTGATGGGTACCAAAATACTATAAATAAGAAGAAAACCTAGCAGTGGGTTCAGTCCGACACCAACTCTCAGTAAATTGATGGGTACCAAAATACTATAAATAAGAAGAAAACCTAGCAGTGGGTTCAGTCCGACACCAACTCTCAGTAAATTGATGGGTACCAAAATACTATAAATAAGAAGAAAACCTAGCAGTGGGTTCAGTCCGACACCAACTCTCAGTAAATTGATGGGTACCAAAATACTATAAATAAGAAGAAAACCTAGCAGTGGGTTCAGTCCGACACCAACTCTCAGTAAATTGATGGGTACCAAAATACTATAAATAAGAAGAAAACCTAGCAGTGGGTTCAGTCCTACACCAACTCTCAGTAAATGGAACATTTTAAATATAACTTTTTCAAGACAGATATTCTAAAGTCCCACTATATGACTGAGATATGTTGACCATACTTTCACATTACGACCTTTCTCTACAGACAAGATTCGAGAACTATCGGGACAAACACCCTCCAGGAATAGAATTCACAAATAACTAGAATATAGCTTCCATTGCTAGACACGATGGTTATTTACCAGGAAGTTTCTAAGAAACCTATAGATACCAGTAGCTATCTTCACTATTAATAAAACCACCCAGCTGTGTATGACAAGCGTCAAATAAAATAATATTTTAAGAATATGGTAGAAAAACACATAATGATAATCTCTCCTCCCAACTGACACTGAAGTTACTAAACACTCGGTAAGGAAGATAAAAAACAACAACTGACATATACCTACAACTCCCTGTATGAAAGGCTTCACTGTGGGTTTGTAAACAACATGGAGTCAGTCCAGTATTTAGAAACCACAACATAATGGCTGAATTCCAGTAAGTACACGAAAACCATCTAAAGACACAATATTTGTTTATTTGTTTTTGAATTTCGCGAAAGCTACACAATGACTATCTGCGCTAGCCGTCCCTAATTTAGCAGTGTAAGACTAGAGGGAAGGCAGCTAATCATCACTACCCACTGTCAACTCTTGGGCTACTCGTTTATAAACGAATAGTGGGATTGACCATCACATATAGCCGCACCCACGAATGAAAGGGCGAGCGATGATGTTTGGTGGTAATTCTGACCCGCGACCCACAGATTGCAAGTTGAGTGCTCTAACCACCTGGTTATGCCGGGTCGCAAAAACTATTTATGACTACTCCATGGATGTGGACGTCAAAATACAGGAGGAATAAAGAAAGTCAAACAACAGAATCTAGGAACACAGTGAGACAAGTTTCTGCAGTACTGGTGTATCTGTCATACGGAAGAGGATAAGATCATAAGATAAAATGATTAAGATTGTAAAGGGAACTGAATATGTTGATGCATCAGTTTTAATTGCGAGAATTACAAAACTAAAGGACACAAATACAAGTTTTAGAAAAATAGAAGCTAAGATAGTTTTATTTTTCAAATTGGATGATTGGTCTATGGAATGGGTTGCCTTCGAATGTTGTGGAAGCAGTAAATTTGAGTGAGTTTAAAAAAACTTGATAGATATAAATTATAAGGGCTGGTTGTAGTTTTTTAATAGTTTTTGTTTCGCTTAGAGGAGGGTAGAGCCTAGCCCATCATGGCCCGGTGGTTAAGGCACTCGGCTCGTAACTCGCGGGTCGCTGGTTCGAATCTCCGTCACACCAAACATGTTTGACTTTTCAGCCGTGGGGGCGTTATAATGTGATGGCTAATCTCACTATTCACTTACTATTCATCTCACTATTCATTCAAGAGTAGCCCAAGAGTTGGCGGTGGGTAGTGATGATACACTGCTAAATTAGGGACTGCTAGCACAGATAGCCCTCAAGTAGCTTTGCGCGAAATTCCAAACAAATCAAACAGGATCCAGTAGAGATGGACTAACAGAACCCTTGTTATTCATAATTATAATACTCGACAATGCATGCTCCCGTTTTTATTATTGCTACAGAGTATTTTAATTGATACGAAACTGAGGCCAGTGAAGAGTTTAGCATAAACTTAGTTTTTACCAGGTTTCGTACTTAGAAACAACCAAATTACACATATACACATTGTTCACGAAACTCAAATTAATTGATTGTCATAATTTCAAGGGTATATCACGTTTCTCAGTTCCATGTTTCACAATGTTCAGAAATGTTGGAAATCCACAGCATACAACCTTTAACATTTTCTGGTTGTCAAAGTCTTCAAGTCTACGCTAAACACCAGACAGTTGACTATAGTCTTTCATATGAGGCCGTTTCCTTGACAAATGGTTGCTTGTCGGAATATATTGTTTCACAAACATGTGTTTTGTATTTTCATTTCAACCTTTTGTTAAGTTGTAACTGTTGGCAGTAGTCCAATTGTTGCCGACACACGCAACCTTCCCATTTCAAAATTTTCGATCGTTCAGTTATGTTCTGCCACGGTTATGCAGTGTATTAATGAGAAAGATAAACAGTTTTGTTGAGGTTAGCGACAAAGTCACAAGTAAATTAACACCTTTCAATAACCTGTAATTTCCGAGAGATAAAGTTGGTAGCCACCAGTTTCAACCACCAGGTGGCAACAGATAAAAGGTTTATTGAAGCGAAAAACTGAGCAAAATACTATCTGCGTTGTGGACCCGCGGGAATCGATCTAGAATTTTAGTGTTATAAGTTATCGAACTTATCGCTGGACCATTAAGTATCACATACCGAAGTTAGAGTGAGTTCACACCTTGGAAACTTGGGTCTTAATATTCATGTTAATATACACTTTCAATAAGTGTAACATTAATACACTGGTCTTGAGAATTGTCCTTCTTTTGACGGGCTAATCCGCCGTCTTAGAAAAGCTTTTAAATTTAAAGAGATTTTCGCTGTTCCTTGCGATCTTACAGAGCAAGAGAGTTAGAGTAGTTTTTCTTTTAAATGGATTATTTCAAAGTGTTATGAATTTCTAAGACGAAGTGTTTTATGAGAGAAGAGCTGTTGAAATTTATATAAATGTTTACCAAACACCGCAGGTCTCACTCATGATAAAAATGTATTACCACTTGTGATCCATTCACTGAATCTTTTTACATGGTTCCGGATACATTCATCCAAATAATATTATATGCCTCAGATTAGCTCATCCAGATTCTACCACATTTCCCAGAATAGTTCATTCGGATACTACCACATATCTCAGAGTAGCTCATTCAAATACTAGCACATGTTGCGAGATTACTTCACCAGATATGTCTCAGATTAGTTTATTCAGAAACTACCACTTGTCCCAAGATTATCTCATTCAAATACTACCACATTTTGCTAGATCTGCTTATTCAGATATTAACACATTTTCCCAGATATTTTCCGCATATTTCAAAATTAGCTCATCCGAATTCTACCTTATGTTCCTTATTAATTAAGGCTTTGGACTATGTTATAACAGACGCTATTTTGTACACTGGCCAGTTACGTCACCATGGTCGTTAGTGCACATTCTATAGGTTCAATATGATGTTTACTATAGAAGTGGTTATCTGTGGCCAAACAACGAGGAATCGACTTTTATATGAGTCCATCTCATAACCACAAAGGTCTGTCTCAAAAATTGGCAGTAACGCCAGTGGGCACCAGTATTGTCCAGAGAATGAGTCAAGATTCTTCTAGTGATGAATAAGTGTCCGGACACTCAGTAATACATACATCACTGATGGTATTTCAGTTATGGTTCGGGGTTGCATCACTGTAGCTAAACATACAAGTATTATACGCCCAAAGAGAGAGTATACTGCCTCTCGACTATTTCTTTGACCTGTACCTGACCCATTTGTACAACCTTTCTCATGTTTGGTCAGACCAGATCTTATTTTACTTGTTAATGCCAGGGGCGTTATCATTACATTCAACAAATAACCTCAGTAGTCATGGGGTTACAAAGACCTGATAAAAATATTATGTATAAGTTCTTAATCATCAAGTGATGTCAAAGAACTTGTTGACATTTCCTAAACTAAGGAATGATACAAGAGTGTACATGATACAGTTTGACAATCGTTATCATTACATTCAACAAATAACCTCAGTAGTCATGGGGTTACAAAGACCTGATAAAAATATTATGTATAAGTTCTTAATCATCAAGTGATGTCAAAGAACTTGTTGACATTTCCTAAACTAAGGAATGATACAAGAGTGTACATAATACAGTTTGACAATTGATTGGATGTATCAATGCTAGTGTTTCTTCTACACATTCATGAGTACCTTGATTTAACGTCGACTCTTTAAAATGTGTTGGCTAGCCGTACCTTAAATATGATCACACTGTATTCCTGTTCCGTAGGTTTTGAATAACACCATACTGACAATGAATAAGTTGGTTCTGCCATGTTTAACTGACACCGCGCTGTATTCCTGTTCCATAAGTTGTAGGTAATACCATACTGACAATGAACAAGTTGGTTCTGCCAGGTCTAACTGACACCACACTGTATTCCTGTTCAATAAGTTATAGGTAACACCATACTGATAATTAACAAGTTGGTTCTGCCACGTCTAACTGACACCACACTGTATTCCTGTTTCATAAGTTATAAATAACAACATACTAACAATGAACAAGTTAGTTCTGCTAGGCATAACTGACGCGACATTATATTCCTGTTTCATAGGTTGTAGGTAACACCATACTAACATTGAACAAGTTAGTTCTGCTAGGTCTAACTGACGTGACATTATATTCCTGTTTCATAGGTTGTGGGTAACACCATACTAACAATGAACAAGTTAGTTCTGCTAGGTCTAACTGACGTGACATTATATTCCTGTTTCATATGTTGTGGGTAACACCATACTAACAATGAACAAGTTAGTTTTGCTAGATCTAACTGACGCGACATTATATTCCTGTTTCATAGGTTGTGGGTAACACCATACTAACAATGAACAAGTTAGTTCTGCTAGGTCTAACTGACGTAACATTATATTCCTGTTTCATAGGTTGTGGGTAACACCATACTAACAATGAACAAGTTAGTTCTGCTAGGTCTAACTGACGTAACATTATATTCCTGTTTCATAGGTTGTGGGTAACACCATACTAACAATGAACAAGTTAGTTCTGCTAGGTCTAACTGACGTGACATTATATTCCTGTTTCATAGGTTGTGGGTAACACCATACTAACAATGAACAAGTTAGTTCTGCTAGGTCTAACTGACGCGACATTATATTCCTGTTTCATAGGTTGTGGGTAACACCATACTAGCAATGAACAAGTTAGTTCTGCTAGGTCTAACTGACGTAACATTATATTCCTGTTTCATAGGTTGTGGGTAACACCATACTGACAATGAACAAATTAGTTCTGCTAGGTCTAACTGACGCGACATTATATTCCTGTTTTATAGGTTGTGGGTAACACCATACTAACAATGAACAAGTTAGTTGTGCTAGGTCTAACTGACGTGACATTATATTCCTGTTTCATAGGTTGTGGGTAACACCATACTAACAATGAACAAGTTAGTTCTGCTAGGTCTAACTGACGCGACATTATATTCCTGTTTCATAGGTTGTGGGTAACACCATACTAACATTGAACAAGTTAGTTCTGCTAGGTCTAACTGACGTGACATTATATTCCTGTTTCATAGGTTGTGGGTAACACCATACTAACAATGAACAAGTTAGTTCTGCCAGGTTTAACTGACGTGACATTATATTCCTGTTTCATAGGTTGTGGGTAACACCATACTAACAATGAACAAGTTAGTTCTGCTAGGTCTAACTGACGCGACATTATATTCCTGTTTCATAGGTTGTGGGTAACACCATACTAACAATGAACAAGTTAGTTCTGCCAGGTTTAACTGACGTGACATTATATTCCTGTTTCATAGGTTGTGGGTAACACCATACTAACAATGAACAAGTTAGTTCTGTTAGGTCTAACTGACGCGACATTATATTCCTGTTTCATAGGTTGTGGGTAACACCATACTGACAGTGAACAAGTTGATTCTGCTTGGTCTAACTGACGCGACATTATATTCCTGTTTTATAGGTTGTTGGTAACACCATACTGACAATGAACAAGTTGATTCTGCTTGGTCTAACTGACGTGACATTATATTCCTGTTTCATAGGTTGTGGGTAACACCATACTAACATTGAACAAGTTAGTTCTGCTAGGTCTAACTGACGTGACATTATATTCCTGTTTCATAGGTTGTGGGTAACACCATACTAACAATGAACAAGTTAGTTCTGCTAGGTCTAACTGACGTGACATTATATTCCTGTTTCATAGGTTGTGGGTAACACCATACTAACATTGAACAAGTTAATTCTGCTAGGTCTAACTGATACCGCGCTGTAAAAATGTTAATAGTTATGCCACTATGCGGAGTAGATTACGTCATATGTAATTATAAAGCACATGTCAAAGATAATAATTAATGTATAATTAACGATTTATTAATGAAGGTTAATTATATAATTAATATATAAATGACATGTAAGTAAAATCACATACAGTGAAGCATTTAATAACAGAACTTACAACAAAAAAATTATAAAAATAATTTTATCAAATAACAACATGTATAGACCCTACCTTTGTATCAAATAATAACATGTATACACCCTACCTTTGTATCAAATAATAACATGTATACACCCTACCTTTGTATCAAATAATAACGTGTATACATCCTAACTTTGAAGAGTATAATTAGAAACACAATAACTGTGACAGTGATACAAGTTTCTGGTATTTCTGTTTTGTTGGTCTACAAGAAAAGTAATTTTTCTTTTATATTTTTAAATCCATCACGTTTACTATACAAACTTTATCTTCACATAATAAGTTTTACAGTTAAAATAAACTGTATGTTACCACTATACTTTAAAGTTTACTTAATAAATGAAGAACGAATTTTGTATACTGTTGGACTTAACAATCAATAAAAAAAACAACTTTATTTATTATTTCACTTTACGTAACATTACAGAAAGCTAAATGTACATCGACTTTGAGAGTGTTTGCTGTTTAGACGTATCACCTCTACTGGTGGAAAGGACACTCACTTCTAATATTTACGATGAACATCAGTATTTATCGATTATCTGATTATTCTTGCAATGCTTCATAAATTATTAGATCTTTTACACCTAAACATTAGTAAAGCAACTCAACTTATGAAACTAAACGTGAAAATTAAATTATTGTATATAATACAGAGAATTAAACAGGTAATCTTTTCAGTGTGAGTAAATGTTATGTAATATATTATATATAATACTGTATAATAATATATATTATTATTTAATAATAAGAGAGATAAATGTTGGTGATATAACATAATCACATGATATTACTTTATAATGTGATTCTTGTAAAGTTTTCTTTATCAATTTAATTTATTTAGCATATCATATGCATATTAATTACATGTGACGTAATTCATTCTAACTGTTCATATTACATTGAGAGTATGTAATGACATATTAATTTTAATTTAATAAATACTGTTTGTTTAGGCCCGGCATGGCCAGGAGAGTTAAGGGTTTCGACTCGTAATCTGAGGGTTGCGGGTTCGAATCCCCGTCCCATCAAACATGTTCGTCCTTTCAGCCGTGAGGACGTTATAATTTAACGGAAAATCCCACTATTGGTTGGTAAGAGAGTAGCCCAAGAGTTGGCGGTGGGTGGTGATGTCTAGCTGTCTTCCCTCTAGTCTTACACTGCTAAATTAGGGACGGCTAGCGCAGATAGCCCTCGAGTAGCTTTGTGCGAAATTCCAAAAGAAACCTTTTTTATTTGTATATATATAATTTTCTGTATATACGTATATATATGTATATTTGATTCATTTTTCTAGATGGCGTTGTTGACTACTTTGATACACTTAAAGATAGCTGGAAGTTTGAACACATCGGAGAGGAGAGTATAAAATCACCGTGTTCTCTGGATTTCAGCGTGCTTGCTGTCTTGGATGAGGACGACTCTTATGATAAGTGTATATACATTACAACCAATGGAATTCGTGAAAACGTGGGGGATACCGGCTACATGTGGAAGAAACTGACCGATGCTGTCCAGAAGTATTACACAGAACCAAATTCAATCACTGCGGCCATGGCTATCAGCCACCTGAAGGAGAAGGAACCTTATCAGTTTGTACTCTTTCAAGGGAACAAGTATATTATATTGGAATGGAAAAATAATGATTGGGAAACACTGGATTCAGAAGATCAGAACGTTGAACTGAAAGAAACACTGCAACCATAAAAAAAGCCAACTTTACCACTAGCTGAACGATTGTTAACTTTTATTTCTTTTATGTGAACAGGCGTATAAAACAAAAAACGCAGGAAGCCCACTATTAGTCTATACCACACTGTCCCTGTTGTACCACGTGTGTTCCGAAACGTTGTAATTACATCTATACTTAGTAAAGTATCACTGTGTCTGTTGTACCACATGTGTTCACCCAAACTTTATAGCTATGTGTGCATATACCCCGGTACCACTGTCCCTAATGTACCACGTTGGTTCCCAAACTTTTGATTTACATGTAATTTAGTCTACCCCTGTTATACCATCTAAACTATTAAACTTTGTATCTACATGTATATTGAGTCGAGTACAACACCACCCCTGTTGTACCACTGTGTTCTAATAATTTTTACCTTCATGTAATTTTAATAACTACTAACCTACCTATTGTATCACATGTGTTCTCAAACAATGTATCTGTGTGTATATTTAGCCTAGTATGACACAAAAATTTTGTACCACATGCGTTTTTAAACTTTGTATCTACATGTACATGGATAATTTTAAAAATACCACAATATCGTGTGATCTCAGAATTTCTTTCACTATTCTATAATATTCTGAAAAGTATCTTCAATACTTAACAAGTTTCTGTTTGGCTCGGCGCATACCTGCACAATAGGCAATCTGTGATCTCTCCACTGTTGGAAATCGAACGGTATTTTAGTGATTTAAGTTCTCAAAATTACAACTGAACAATCGTGTAACAAAGACGAAGTAATTAACAGCACATATTAATTATTTTTCTGTCACGTAAAATAGATTATTTTGATGTATTAATCAATAATTCAGAGTTGATTGCATACGAATTTAAAAGTTTAGTTTGAATGAGTGAATACAAATGGGGAAAGACAAATAATTGTAAGTGATCTTTCGAACAAAAGTTTTTAGGCTACAAATAAATGTATACAATAGCAGACGATCCTGACGTTTTTGAAAATAACACTAAAGTTGATAAAATGAAGTGTATCGTACATGCAAATAATAATGATGCTTTATTACACAAATGATGCACTGACTTTAAGACCTCTAATCATATTTTACTAACTCAATAATTTATATTTAAACATTAGATCAAGTTAGAGCGTTATGAAATAGCACAGATGCCGTCACTGTTGTAAAATAAAACTCACTAACGAAATAAAAAGTTTTTAACTGCATGTTTTATTGTGTCAGCTTATGTTTGTATAATAAAAACACATAGAACAATTACTTGATGAAAGCTTTGTAATTGAATTTATTTTGTATAAAGTGCGGTTAACCCGTCTAGGGAGATAAGAACAAAACTTTTTTTGTTGTTGACATAGCAAACAAAGTTAAGTTAAAGCACAAAAGAATAAAACATTTTCATCAAAACGAGATGATAAAACCTTTCAAATATTTCGACGCAGTCTATTATTGTCATCTATGTAGCATGGAGTATTTAATCTGTACATCGACAAGAAAATAACACAAAAAATCAAAATAAATAGAAAATTATATGGATTTGAATAGAATAAGCTTGAATAAATTTATCACATCCAGAATACACGTAAGGGAAAACATTATTATCAAGTTAACTGTAGTATATTTTAATGTTTATTCTCATATGCAAATATGAGTCAAAGAAAATTATATCACACTGGTAAATCAGATTTATGTTTTTAACTGTAAACCTTTCATTATTTGGTAATTATCTTAACTACAGATCACTTGTATGTTATCAAACTAACACGGTTAACCTTTCCATTCGCTAACAAACTTTGTTAGGCTTAGCACTGTGTTTCATTCACTGATGAACTCTGTTAAGTTAGGCATTCCTTCCCACCTACTGACTGACGCAGTTAGGTATACTACTGTTTTTCATTCACTGCTGAACTCTGTTAGGCATTGCACTTCTAACCACTTACTAACTTGGTTAGGCCTAGTACTCCTTCCTATTCGCTTGACAGGTTGGGTTACACCAACTACTACTCCCTATTCTCCGACAGACTTGATTAGGCCTACTACTCATTATAATTCACTGATAAGCTTGGTTAGGTCGATAAAAATTAATTGATTTTTATATTTAGTTCCAATGCATGATCTAGACTTGTTGTTCTAGCTATATTTTCTTGTCCAACAATATTTTACCTTTCGTTCTTTTGTAGAAAATAATGAGGACAAAAAAGTCAAGTCTTAATGTATCAATGACAATATAAGAGAGGTGATATAACATGTTTCGTTACAGCATAATCAGTTTATATAAGTAACGTGGAGTACGGGTTAGCTCCGTGGTGGACCTCTAGATTTCGGAACTGGCGAGAAGAGTTTGAATCCATACAGTGATGTAAATTATTCCCAGTACTTTAAACTGCGGGTTCTTTATAAAAGTAGTAGTCAATCTATTGGTGTGGAAGGTGAGTGGTATGGTACGACTGAATGGGTGCCTTTCTTCCAATTAGTTGTTCAAATTAGGGCCATGGCAGATAGACTTAGTAGCATGAGCAGAAATAAAAATTATAACTAGAAAGCACAAATACTTTAACATAATTCCTTATTAAACTTTTTGTTAATACACCACTAGGGTCACAACATAACAACAATGTTGCTTGTACAGGATATACAGAGCATGTCTTTGTAATAAAAGGGAAATGGAAGTTAGTTTAACCTATACAAGATGTAGAATATAATTTCAAGCAGATTTAAATAACTTTATTTTTAGTACTGGCTGTCAAAAGAAGCTGAGAACACATTACGTTCGTAAAATGAACAATAATACAGATAAACAATGTATTAAAGTACATTATATTTGTCATTTCTTATTGCAAATTGTGTATTTTACACAGAATCAAGCTAATAAGATGGTACTTACCAAACAACAACTAGTCATTTATAAGGTGGTACTTATCAAACAACAACTAGTCATTTATAAGGTGGTACTTATCAAATAACAACTAGTCATTTATAAGGTGGTACTTATCAAACAACAACTAGTCATTTATAAGGTGGTACTTACCAAATAACAACTGACTATTGATAAGGCGGTATTCACCAAACAACAACTAGTCATTTATAAGGTGGTACTTATCAAACAACAACTAGTCATTTATAAGGTAGTACTTATCAAACAACAACTAGTCATTTATAAGGTGGTACTTATCAAACAACAACTAGTCATTTATAAGGTGGTACTTATCAAACAACAACTAGTCATTTATAAGGTGGTACTTATCAAACAACAACTAGTCATTTATAAGGTGGTACTTATCAAATAACAACTAGTCATTTATAAGGTGGTACTTATCAAACAACAACTAGTCATTTATAAGGTGGTACTTACCAAATAACAACTGACTATTGATAAGGCGGTATTCACCAAACAACAACTAGTCATTTATAAGGTGGTACTTATCAAACAACAACTGACTATTGATAAGGCGGTATTCACCAAGCAACAACTAGTCATTTATAAGGTGGTACTTACCAAATAACAACTGATTATTGATAAGGCGGTATTCACCAAACAACAACTAGTCATTTATAAGGTGGTACTTATCAAACAACCACTAGTCATTTATAAGGTAGTACTTATCAAACAACAGCTAGTCATTTATAAGGTGGTACTTATCAAACAACAACTAGTCATTTATAAGGTGGTACTTATCAAACAACAACTAGTCATTTATAAGGTGGTACTTACCAAATAACAACTGACTATTGATAAGGCGGTATTCACCAAACAACAACTAGTCATTTATAAGGTGGTACTTATCAAACAACCACTAGTCATTTATAAGGTAGTACTTATCAAACAACAGCTAGTCATTTATAAGGTGGTACTTATCAAACAACAACTAGTCATTTATAAGGTGGTACTTATCAAACAACAACTAGTCATTTATAAGGTGGTACTTACCAAACAACAACTGACTATTGATAAGGTGCTACTTACCAAACAACAACTGACTATTGATAAGGTGGTATTCAAAAATGCAAACTAACGTGGCAGGTGTTTAGTTCAGAGAGAGAGAAATCAGAGAAATTCTCTCTCCAACTGCGATATTCAGGAACGTTGTGGTTCCTCTTCGTCCCCTTTCGTGGAAGGTTATTGAATTTACGTGTTTTTTTTCTTTTATTTTGACTCTTTTTGGGTGAAGGAGTGAAGTTGGTCATAATTAATATTCATGAGCGAGGCAAAGGTAGCACCGGAGAGAACAGCCAGAACTCGTCCAGAAAGGCAGATAGATGTCAAAGTAAATATGAACATAAACGCGAAACGACCCGATTCAGGGCATGACAATAAAGTTGCCTGGGCTGGGATCTAAAGATCCAATGCCTAAATTTTTGCTGTGAGGGGAAACGGGAGCGCCCCGAGAAAACCCACTTTCACAGGACAGGCGCCGAAAGTTTTACCTGTCCTGTGCCCGAGACCTGAAAAAGAAAATACATATTATTTACGTGAGGTTTGCCCTTTATGTACGTTGTTGTGTGATTTGTGATTCTTGAAATATGTTGTAAGGTGAAGTATATTTAGTTGGTACACTAGTTAATTTGTAGAGTGATGCCGTTAGTTTGTTTCTGTGTTCTGCTTTTAAATAATATTTATGTGATATTTCCGTTAGTCTATTTCTTAGTGTTGGTAAGTTACTGATTTGATGTACATAATTTACTGGAGTGTATGATGGTAGTCTGAATACAGATCTTAGTATTCTGTTCTGTTGAACTTGGATTTTCTGGAGTGTGTTATTTGACATTATGTGTGACTTGACATCCACACCCTATTAGTGGACGGATGTGAGCTTTGTATATTTGAATAATGGTGTTTGGTGAACATTTCGATTGTCTACTGGTTAGAGTCATTAGGTGTGAAATGCGTTTTCTAATTGATGAGTGTATGTTGTTAACATGTTTTTTTCCATGTTAGTTTTGTGTCGAAAGTGATACCAAGTAATGTGATGTGTTTGCTCATGTTAATTGGCGTATTTCCGAGTGATAATTTTACTTTTTCTAGAGTTTTTCTTTGTCTTTTTAGTTTCCTGTAAAAGGTGATAGCTTGTGTTTTGGTTGGATTTAGAACTAATCACCACTTGTTACTCCAGTTCGAGACGTTGTTAAGTGATTCTTGAACGCGAGACATGGTCATTACTGGGTTTCTGGAGGTACTCCAGATAGCAATGTCGTCTGCGTATTGTGAATTATGAGTGTATGTTAAACTTGGGAAAGGTATATCGCTGACAAGAATAATATACAGTAGTGGAGAAAGGACTGATCCTTGGGGCACTCCTGCAGTTATATTGAACGATTTGGATATAGTTTTATTCACCAAACAACAACTAGTCATTCATAAAATGGTACTTACCAAACAACACACTAGTCATTAATAAGGTTGTACTTATCAAACAACAACTGACCATTAATAAGAGGGTACATACCAAACAATAACTAGTCATTAATAAGGTTGTACTTATCAAACAACACACTAGTCATTAATAAAGTTGTACTTATCAAACAACAACTGACCATTAATAAGAGGGTACATACCAAACAATAACTAGTCATTAATAAGGTTGTACTTATCAAACAACACACTAGTCATTAATAAAGTTGTACTTATCAAACAACAACTGACCATTAATAAGAGGGTACATACCAAACAATAACTAGTCATTAATAAGAGTGTACATACCAAACAATAACTAGTCATTAATAAGGTTGTACTTATCAAACAACAACTGACCATTAATAAGAGGGTACATACCAAACAATAACTAGTCATTAATAAGGTGGTACTTACCAAACAGCAACTGACTATTGATAAGGTGGTACTTACCAAACAACAACTGACTATTGATAAGGTGGTACTTACCAAACAACACACTAGTCATTAATAAGGTTGTACTTATCAAACAACAACTGACCATTAATAAGAGGGTACATACCAAACAATAACTAGTCATTAATAAGGTTGTACTTATCAAACAACACACTAGTCATTAATAAGGTTGTACTTATCAAACAACAACTGACCATTAATAAGAGGGTACATACCAAACAATAACTAGTCATTAATAAGAGTGTACATACCAAACAATAACTAGTCATTAATAAGGTTGTACTTATCAAACAACAACTGACCATTAATAAGAGGGTACATACCAAACAATAACTAGTCATTAATAAGTTGTTTATTAAGCAAAAGTCTTATCATTAATAACGTGTTACTATCAAATGAAGGTTCTTAATAACGTGTTACTATCAAATGAAGGTTCTTAATTACGTGTTACTATCAAATGAAGGTTCTTAATAACGTGTTACTATCGAATGAAGGTTCTTAATAACGTGTTACTATCAAATGAAGGTTCTTAGTAACGTGTTACTATCAAATGAAGGTTCTTAATTACGTGTTACTATCGAATGAAGGTTCTTAATTACGTGTTACTATCAAATGAAGGTTCTTAATAACGTGTTACTATCGAATGAAGGTTCTTAATAACGTGTTACTATCAAATGAAGGTTCTTAGTAACGTGTTACTATCAAATGAAGGTTCTTAATAACGTGTTACTATCGAATGAAGGTTCTTAATAACGTGTTACTATCGAATGAAGGTTCTTAATAACGTGTTACTATCGAATGAAGGTTCATTCGTATATAGTATCGCTATCTGGTGCATGAAATTTCCAATGTACATAAAAGTGAATCATGTGATCCTGAATGGCTAAGGATAAAACCATAACATCCAAGCATTGTTAACAAATGACGATGTGGGAGACAAACAAGTTATAAGAACAAAATGGTATTTAAAGCAGGTATTGTTAAATACATAGGATCCAAACTAAGTTTTGTAACGGATTTAATATTATTTTAATATATATTTCACTTTAATGTTTATAACTTATGTTGTTAAATGTGTATTGCGCAAGTCGGCTGTTTTCTAAATTTCTAGAAGATTCTTCAGAGCAAGAATCAACAAAATATGTTTCATGAAAGCACTTGTGTATCTTCGAATATTGTTGGGCCAAGTGAATTTTCGAGAATCTCGCCTAGTGAGTATGAAAGCTGGGAATCGCAACACGTGGAAAGACAATTATACAGAATATTGTTGGATTGCTACAGTCGTATACGATAAGCTACAGAAGGTATAATTGTAATAAGCGCTTATTAACCAGAAAACTACAGATATTTGACTAGGAACATTGGTATATCCGAACATTACAAACTTCAGCGAATTAACTTTGGATGTTAGTATTTCTAGAAAGACATCAGATATTTTAGCCATGAAAACAAACAAACTCATGTGCGAAGAGTGGATCTAGCTCGTATTCACGTCAAGTGAAGTATATCTCCGTGTTGTGGATCTAGCTAGTATTCACGTCAAGTGAAGTATATCTCCGTGTTGTGGATCTAGCTAGTATTCACGTCAAGTGAAGTATATCTCCGTGTTGTGGATCTAGCTAGTATTCACGTCAAGTGAAGTATATCTCCGTGTTGTGGATCTAGCTAGTATTCACGTCAAGTGAAGTATATCTCCGTGTTGTGGATCTAGCTAGTATTTACATCAAGTGAAGTATATCTCCGTGTTGTGGATCTAGCTCGTATTCACGTCAAATGAAGTATATCTCCGTGTTGTGGATCTAGCTCGTATTCACGTCAAGTGAAGTATATCTCCGTGTTGTGGATCTAGCTCGTATTCACGTCAAGTGAAGTATATCTCCGTGTTGTGGATCTAGTTCGTATTCACGTCAAGTGAAGTATATCTCCGTGTTGCAGATCTAGCTAGTATTCACGTCAAGTGAAGTATATCTCCGTGTTGTGGATCTAGCTAGTATTCACGTCAAGTGAAGTATATCTCCGTGTTGTGGATCTAGCTAGTATTCACGTCAAGTGAAGTATATCTCCGTGTTGTGGATCTAGCTCGTATTCACGTCAAGTGAAGTATATCTCCGTGTTGTGGATCTAGCTCGTATTCACGTCAAATGAAGTATATCTCCGTGTTGTGGATCTAGCTAGTATTCACGTCAAGTGAAGTATATCTCCGTGTTGTGGATCTAGCTAGTATTCACGCCAAGTGAAGTATCTCCGTGTTGTGGATCTAGCTAGTATTCACGTCAAATGAAGCATATCTCCGTGTTGTGGATCTAGCTAGTATTCACGTCAAGTGAAGTATATCTCCGTGTTGTGGATCTAGCTAGTATTCACATCAAGTGAAGTATATCTCCGTGTTGTGGATCTAGCTAGTATTCACGTCAAATGAAGTATATCTCCGTGTTGTGGATCTAGCTAGTATTCACGTCAAGGAAAGTATATCTCCGTGTTGTGGATCTAGCTAGTATTCACGTCAAGTGAAGTATATCTCCGTGTTGTGGATCTAGCTAGTATTCACATCAAGTGAAGTGTATCTTCGTATTAACATAATAGTAATTCCCTCGTTGTGGACCTGAACCGTTGATAAAATATTCAGTTTCAGACCATATAGAACCCTGAATATTGTTTGTGAGTTTGTAAATTTTTGTATTTAAATAATTATTTGTAATAACCGTTATTATAAATTGTGTCATTGTTTGTATATTAAAATGTATTTGTGTCAAGAAAGAAAATTGTTTGTATCAAGATTGTTGGCAAATGTGATACATTTAATGCATATTGACATATAATTAACATCTAAATTAAACTTAAAATATCCAGCTGTTTGAAATCTTAATATGTAGTGTGCGTAGCTAAATAAATCAGAGACTCGTCCGAGATGGAAGAATTCTTATAGCAAAGGCACATCAGGCTGTCTGCTGTGTTAACTAAGAGAAATCGAACCTCTGATTTTAGCATTGTAAATCTCTATTTACCGCTGCTCCAGCTAGAAACGACTAGTCTGACATAACTTATAAAATGTAATAGCATTGTTAAAGAAAAACAATGTGAGATATAAACGACGTATCACATTGGGTAAAATGTTTTTCTCTGCTACTAGAAAAAATTGAAATGTTTCTGTAATTTGATGTTAATTTTTAAAATGTTGAAAATTACTGATTGCCTCTAGTTATGAAAGATTTGTTCAAAAGTTTCTTATATATATATTGATAGAGATAAGTCATGAATCATTTAGCTCTTATGTGATTTGATGAGAAAGTTTATGTTGAGGTGCTACAGGAATAGAAATACTAGATGATTTATTATCTTCTTTGGAGGATAATACTTCTGTTGCCAAATTCGCTGATGGATGTGGCATTGAAAGACTACATTAAAAACATTAGTCATGAAAAAATAACAGTCAGTTAGATTATCTTTGGGTTCACACCATATAATGGGAACTAAATCTAATGTACTGGCTCTCTTATTATTTAGCTACAGTGTCAAGCCACATATACAAACAGTACAACATACATGGAGTCCAATGCTTTACTTGTCCACTAAAAATAGTGGTACTAAACTACCTTTACCTTATATGTAATGTTTTCCTTCATGAGTATAGTTTATTTTCAACAAATGCAGCAGAAATTGTTTGTGCGATTTCTGCGCTTTCGGTCTTCACTTGAACTGGCGGCACCCATCATTTCAAATGAGGTTATAGAAAACATAAGATAATTTGTTTATGGAATGAGAGTTAAAACAACAACAAGAAAATTTGTGAATTTGATTATATCGCGGAATGATGCGAGGAAGAAGGTCGGACTTTGTTTATACACAAATCGAGGTGAAGTGACCAACTGAGTGAGTGAGAGGTCACTGAAACAGAGGCATCTGATTTCGTCCCTTTTACGCTCAGTCCAGGGTCTTCTTGAATGTTCTTGCAAACCGAGCATGTGAAGGTTTCATAATTTTCGAACGAAACAGGTGAACGTAAGAACGAAGCAGAAGTGACGCATTTGCCTACATTTCATCGATAGCAAATAGCGTATATGAGCAATGTCGTTGGAACTGTGCACCAACACAATAAAATTAGTCAGAGCTTGAAGTTATCAAAATATAAACTCTCCAACTTAATTTTACAGAATAAATCCGTGTAAAGTACTGAGTTGACTTCATGGAATTTCACCTCTTAAAATATTGAGATATTAAAATAACTCAAAATTGAAAGGCCATGGTAAAATTCTGACTACTACCAAATTACTTCAACTTAGATTTTCTCCATAAGAATATTTTATGTTGTTCAATGCTATTAAGAAAAGAGGAGGTGAGATAAAAATGGCGTGTTATCAGAGAAAGACGAAGTTGAATCTAAGTCAAGAGTTTTAAAGAAAGAAGAAATGGATGTAAACCAGGTATTATTAATGAAAGAAGAAACGGAATTAGACATGAGAACATAGTAGGAGAAGAAAATAAAAGAAACTACAACATGGAGACATGATACAATACGAAACTACAATGCACAGTTACGAAAGAAAGTGTTCGTACATCTGCCTCCCGAGTAGTTTTTTGCTCATAACTTAAAAAGTATCACGAGTAGGCTAACAGACATATGGTATATTATAAATATTATACTAACACACATCTACTTAATTTTTTATGTAAATTAAACGAAACATAAACTGTTTATAAACAAATAACCAAAAATAGGAGGAGCAGAAAGTGTTCGTACAGTTCAGAACGTGTGAGAAAACTAATATTCCCGTAAAATTTTGTTTAGTTTGGCGAATAAACTACATTATACCATTCCAGAACTAGACACTTGGTTCATAATTATTGGAATTTAGCCAGCAAAAAATGTACTTCCGGCAATTTAGAGCCGTCTCCGTCATTATCTGCTTGGTAATCATGGCGAACAGGAAACAACTGTCCAGTGATTTAAAAAACCGAATTATTGTGAAATCCCAGTCTTGGGTGTCTCTTTCCGGTATTGCTACATAACTTAATGTGCCGAAATCTACTGTTCAAAGCATAATTGCCAAGTTTAAGCTTACAGAATCAACTGCTAACCTCCCTCATTTTGAATGCCCCACCAAAATTCCAGAGAGAACCAAAAGGAAGGTTCTCAGATAAGTTAGTAGGAACCATCATTTAACACGTAATGACATATAAAAACTGGTAAGGGAAACTGGGGTTGAAGTAAGCACCTCTAAAGTTACGAACATGTTACGTTCTTCTGGGTTCAAAGCATGCCGTCCTCGTAGAACTCCATATTTAAAGCCTGTTCATTTAGAAGCACGATTGAGGTATGCAAGAAAGCATGTAGATAAACCCTTTACTTATTAGTAGAGTATTCTTTGATCAGACGAGACTAAAACCAAGCTTTTCGGCCAAAATGATGTTCGCTATATTTTCCGTAAGTAGGGGGAACGAAATCTTCCAAAGAACACCATTCATACAGTTACACCCTTGTGCAAATTAATTAAAACAAGATGGAAAATTACGACTTTTTCAATTTTTTTGCGTTTTATTTCTGAGAATCCAAACATTACTCACAAATTAATACATGGTATGAACGCCTTTATTTCTCAGAAGATCATTAATCCACTTTTCCATCGAGTCCACGAGTTGACTGCAATCTTTATTAATTTTTGGATCGCGGTACCACACCTCAATTATGGCCTCAATTAGCTTATCTTTCGTAGTACACTCTTTTCCCTGAAGTTTTTCTTTACAAATCGCCCAAAGATTTTCAATAGGGTTTAAGTCCGAGAGTTTCCAGGCCAGTCCAGCACTTTTATTTGCATTGTAGTTATAAAATTCTTCACAAGTTTCGATGTGTGGCACGGAGCCAGATCTTGCTGAAAAATGCCAGATCCATCTGGAAATCTCTTTCTCAGTTCTGGAACAACTCTTCTCTGCAAAACTTTGACTACTGTGGTCCTCGCATCATACCTTCTACGATATGTATGCCTCCGACGCCATAGTAGCTGAAAAAGCCCCAAAACATCTTCCTCAAAGGATGTTTTACGAACTGATTGATGTGAGATTTTCGAAGTTTCTCACCTGGAGATTTGCGAACATGCAAACGTCTTTGATCCTGTACGAAGAAATGAGTCTCGTCACTGAATAACACCTCCCTCCATTGTTCTTGCGTCCAGTTCTTGTATTTCAGATCCCATTGATACAATTTTTTCTTCATTGAGTTGGTAAGAAGTTGTTTTTGACTGGTTTCCTTGCCCTTCTAACGCAATTTCGAATGACGTAATATTCCTCAAACTTTCGTCATATATATCCCAAAAATAGATCGACCGTACTTCAAAACACAGCTAATGACGCGTGAAAAATGACAATTAAAGGAAATCAGCGGGTCTAGTGAGCCTATACAGGCCGCAATGCTGAAAATATTGTAAAATGACCATTTGCTTCAATAAATTTGCACAAGGGTGTAAACACGGAGGTGGATCGATCATGCTATGGGGTTTCTTCAGCTCTTCTGGTGTAGGCAGTCTTCACCTCGTCAACGGAATCATGAAAAAAAAATAGTACGTTGATATATTAGGCACTTGTATCAAGAATGATGCTTGAAACTTGCGGCTTGGGCATCGTTGGATCTTCCAGCACGACAATGACCCTGAGCACACATCGAAATATGCGCAATCCTGGTTGCAGAGGAGCCATATAAGCATTCAGGAGTGGCCATCGCAGTTACCCGATCTCAACCCAATTGAAAACGTTTGGCATGAGTTGAAGACCAGGGTTCATCAGCGTCATCCAAAAAATTTGCAAGAGTTGTAAACCTTCTGTAAAGAAGAATGAAAAAATACCAGTCGAGTACTGTCAAACGATCATAGAGGGCTATGAGGAGAGATTGTGCCAAGTAATTCACCTGAAAGGCTACACAACTGACCATTAAAGTAGATGCACGAACACTTTCTGCTCCTCCTATGTTTGGTTATATGTTTATAAACAGTTTATTTGTCTTTCAATTTACATAAAATTTATGTAGATGTGTATTAGTATAGTATTTATAATATACCATACTTTCATTATCCTAATCATGATACTTTTTAAGTTATGAGGAGAAAACTACTCACGACGCTGGGGTACGAACACTTTCTGTCATAACTGTATCAGGAAAAGACAACAGAAAAAGTACAACGTAGAGACAAGGCAATAGAAGAAACTACGACATAACAGGAGAAGACAACAGAAGAAACTAAAACATCGAGATAAGATAACAGAAAAATCTACAACATGGTAAGACGACAGAAGAAACTACAATATAAAGATAACAGATGATGTAAAACATAATAAGCCATAGTAAACAAATCAGTACAGGAAAAATTGTTATAAAGAGAAGAAAAGACAATAGTTTTTATTTAAAGTAAAAGATAAAAAACATCTTAGACACCCAATACTAAGTGTTATTTAATGTAAAAGATAAAAAAATCCTAGTCACCCAACACTAAGTGTTATTTAAAGTAAAAGATAAAAAACATTCTAGTCACCCAACACTAAGTATTATTTAAAGTAAAAGATAAAAAACATTCTAGTCACCCAACACTAAGTATTATTTAAATGGTAAATTTTAAATACTTATCAGTTTCTGTGTTTATCTTTCTTTTCAAGAGGGAACACTTTTCAAAATTTACATACATTTTTATCGATTGTATATAATAAAACTTTCTTTTATTTTGTTCACAACTTTTCACGTAATATTCTTAGGCGATTTAGAATTCATGACAATAAAAATTAATTAAAAGGGAATCACGAGAAAATCTATAAGGATACTAACCTACACGCACGTGACTAAGCAATTAGAAATTTAATAAAGAAATTTACCAGTAGACTGCGTCCCCTGCTGATACAGCGGTAAGTCTACGGATTTACACCGTTAAATCAGGGGTTTGATTCCCCTTGGTGGACGTAGCAGAAAGCCCGATGTGACTTTGTTATAAGAAAATATAAACACACAGTAGGCTGTTGAATTTGGGAATGTATAAATAAAACTTTTAGTATTGGAATTCATTCTATTTTAAAGAGGGAAAGTAATGAATCCAGATAAAAATTAACACCTTTGTAATTGTTACAAATAGGGTTATGTTTCGTAATAACAGGGATTATTTTCTTTTCTTTTGTTAACGTTGTCTTCTCTGCTGAGTATTTTTACCTTAGACGAGTCCAAAGAACGATTGTTCGTAGACGTGTGTTTATAAACATGAGATAGAGATGTTAAGTGTTTAAATGGACAGGAAGAAAGTTGTGTGTTTGTTTCTTTAATGTAAGAACTTTTGTAATCTGTACATTCATTTATATCCGTATTTACTGAAATATTGTTATCCATAGACTTTTCGAAATATAACTAGATTAGTTAGATTCCAGATAGATATATAAATTGTTCTTTCATGTTAATTACATACATTTTAGTTGTTTTTAACCAGATTTTTTTTATAGCATAAGATGAATTTAGGAGGAATGGTAAAATACAATAAATTAAATATTCAGGAGAATAATTTTCTACAGGAAGTAATTACTTTATTAACAACAGTGATAGAGAAACTGTTTTGAACACAAACCTTAAGCCTAAGATTTTTATTTTCTTTTTTGAAACAATCGATGTTGAAAGTTGTTTGTACAAATACCACTATTTGACATACCTTATTTTGGCCTTCGTCATGAAGCGATTTCCAAGAAATGTAAAGTCCGGTATGAGTGTTTTATGAAATACAGAGGTTTGTCTTTTAACAAAACATCTGAAGATAACAATTTGTTATCAACTTCTTCTTATATCTTCAATTTTATGGTTTGGTTATCTACTGCTAGAAGAAAATGGACGAGAAGAGACGAAGAGGCAGACCAAGAAATATGTAAATGGATAACATCAAAGACTGGATGTTAGGGAAAAAAGATGCTCCATGACAGTCAACAAGCAGAGGAAATAGAACAATGATGCTCCATGACAATCAACCAGCAGATGACATTATGTAATGGTGCTCCATGACTGTCACTTTCAGGTTACACAGAACAATACTGCTACATGACAGTCAAACAGCAGATCATAGTACAAAACATTGGTGCCCCATGACAGTTAACCAGCGCATGATACAGAACAATGGTGTTCCATGACAGTCAACCAGCACAGAAAAATGGTGCTCTGTGACAATCAACCTGTAGATGATACAAAACATTGGTTCTCCATGACTATCGTTTGCAAGTGACACAGAAGAATGGTGTTCCATGACAGTTAACTAGCAGATGAAGCTAAATAATGCTGTTCCACGACAGTCAAATATCAGATGAAACTAAATAATGGTGCTCCATGGCTATCACTTACAAGTGACACAAAAGAATGGTGCTCCATGACAGTCAATCAACAGATGACAAAGAACAATAGTGCTTTACAACAGTCAACCAGCAGATGGAACATGCAAGTGATTTGGTTTACATGAGATAAAAACTCGTGAAATGTTTAAATTATTAAAAGCTGAAAAAATAACATCAACGATTTGTAACAAAAAAAGCTTTATAAAGTAAATTTTAAATTAAATTCTGTTAGCCTCTGTTCCTGTATCTCACGTAATGATGTAAGCTAAACCTGGTGAAACAAAGAATGTTTTATAAAGTAGATTTTAAATTGATTTCTGTTAGCTTCTGTTCCTGTATCTCACGTAATAATGTAAGCTAAACCTGGTGAAACAAAGAAAGTTTTATAAAGTAAATTTTAAATTGATTTCTGTTAGCCTCTGTTCCTGTATCTCACATAATATTGTAAGCTAAACCTGGTGAAACAAAGAAAGTTTTATAAAGTAAATTTTAAATTGATTTCTGTTAGCCTCTGTTCCTGTATCTCACGTAATAATGTAAACTAAACCTGGTGAAACGTTGGGATAAAAAAAAAGATTTTCTACTTAAAACCGATAAACGTATGTGAATAGAAAACATAGTTCTTTCTAATGTTTCCCGTTTTAAGCTTCGTCACAAAACTCCTTAAAAGACAACCGACTATTAACACACTCTTCAACTGCTTTTGCTTTAATTACCAACCATGTACATGTTGCAATTTAAAATGATTTTAGTATCTTCATGTGTGTGAAGCCTTATTCTAATTGGTTACCAGCGAGGTGCAGGTGTGGTCTCACTGCAACGTGCTACAAAGTTATTTTATGACTCTCCAGTAGTTCAATAAGCTACTCCATTTCAACATAGTGCACCTTTGTCCTGAAAACAGAACGATGGTGTATGGTTCTACGTCCCTGGTATGTCTGATAGCCATGGCTGCAGAAATCGGATGTTTATCATTGATGTAGTTTACTGTCTGACGTAACTTTTCAAGAGTCGCATGGTACCATTTCACATTGTGCCTAATTCCTCCAGTAGTGACGTATATACATTGGTTTTTGTCATCATCTTCGTCCACAATAGCAAGTATAGTTGAATCCAACTGGCATGGTGAATTTAAGGTTTCGTCTCCAATTACTTCAAACGTCAAAATCCCTTTCCTGGTGTCAAAGAAGTCATATTCACCATCTAAAAATAGCCAATAGTAGGTTAAGCAGTGGTTGACCAATGTGTAGAGAACGGAAAATATTAACACATAGTATTAATATCATAGTGAACAATAAATTATATTTTACAGTTCTTCTAAATTATCAGATGAATATGTTTCAACGTCCAGCACATTTATTAAGGTGATATTAGTTTACTTCTTCATTCAGATATTTCTACAAGCCCAAAAACAAACTTAAATTCTCAAATGTTGTTTAGGCCTAGGTTTGAAAATGACTTTATACCTCTGAAACAAATACTGAGTCTAACGTAAAATAAACCCATTTGTACGAACTCACTTCACTTTTCACATTGCTTGACCATTTATAACCTAAACTAATTCCAGGTATTTCGAGAACTAACTTTACATTACATCAAAAATATACAGCTGGCTCTAAATTCAAATAAATTACAGAGTTAAAATGTAGCTTTGCAACAATATAATATAATGACAGGAAATATCACAAGAAGTTTTGATTGTTCAGATATATTTCACATCACATCAAGAAATCATATATTACAATGTCAACAGTAAGGAAGGCTTATATTATAGTACAAGTTACAGTTTCTAGAGTGAGTAAAGTTTATATTATATTACAAGGTACAGTTTCTAGAGTAAAAATGGTTTATATTATATTACAAGTTGCAGTCGCTACAGTAAGTTTTATATTATATTACAAGTTACAGTTTCTACAGTAAGCAAAGTTTATATCATATCACAAGTTATAGTTTCTACAATAAGGAAGATTTATGATAGTAGTTACATCTACTGCTTGAACCTATGTGTTTTTCTAACATAATGAGTAAACAAACATTACACACCAATAATTCTGTAGAACAAGAAAGAGAAATGAAGAAAACAAACATAAAATACTAATAGTTTTGTGGGGCAAGAACAAAAGTGATTTAAACAAACATAAAATACGAATACATATGTGGGACAAATAATACAAATGATGTAAACAAAAAAAAATACTAACAGATCTGTGGAACAAGTAATAGAAATGACGTATACAAACATAAAATACTAATAGATCTGTGGAGAAAGAAACTGAAATGAAGTAAATAAACATAAAATATTAATAGATCTGTGGAACAAGAAAGAGGAATTATTTTAACAAATATCTTTGCAGTATGGACTGAGAGATTTATTCATTGTTTATAACTACGATATGTGTAATGTATGAGCAATTTATTTATATGCAATTACTTAAATAAAAGGATACATCGAATTAATTGATTCGTTAAAAATGAAAACGTTTATAGTTCAGTATTTGTTTACATTCTTCGAGAATTTGAATTTCCCGTGTGGTAAAGTGATATGTTTGGAAGGTTGAGTCCAGTGAATACAAAGAATATTAATGACTTGGAACTTACTGTTATACAACAAGGCGATTCTACTGTTTCCACTTCCATAAACCATAGCTGCTTGTACCTTCGTCCCTCCTTTAGGATCTGCACCGGTGAATGTTTCATTGAAATGGCGTTTTGAAAATACGGTTGCAGAGGGATCGAAGAAATTTCTGTAGATATACAATTCAAAACCATAAAACAGAAGAAACCCTGTTTCAAGAGTGCCGTCTTCAAAATACATTCCTACTTTTGCAGCAGCATCAATTGACTCTGTCATTGTAATTTGGTCCACCAACGTATTCAATGGTTGAGTGGTATTAGCTAACTCAAAAGTATGAGTTTCGGTAATAATGGCTACCTGAGTTGTACTAGATGCTATTCTAGTGGTGGTTATCTCAGCGTTTGTAGGAGATTGTTGAGAAATGGCAGGGACGTTTAAACCAGTCGAGGGACGTGAGGCTGTAACACCTGATTGACTAATTTTATTGGTTAGATTTTCAGTTGATACATGAGTTTCGTGATCGACAGTAACTCCTTTTAATGTTGAATCCGTGTCTTGTTTTTCAGTCTGTAACTCAGTATCTGTTGGAACACCAGTCGTTGATCCTTGGTCAATCTGCACTTCAGCATTTGTTGGAGTTTCAGTTGTAGATCCTTCGTGAGTCTGTAACTCAGTATCTGTTGGAACACCAGATGTTGATCCTTGGTCAATCTGCACTTCAGCATTTGTTGAGTTTCAGTTGTAGATCCTTCGTCAGTCTGTAACTCAGTATCTGTTGGAACACCAGATGTTGATCCTATGTCAGTCTGTAACTCAACATCTGTTGGAGTTTCAGTTGTAGATCCTTCGTCAGTCTGTAACTCAGTATCTGTTGGAACACCAGATGTTGATCCTTGGTCAATCTGCACTTCAGCATTTGTTGGAGTTTCAGTTGTAGATCCTTCGTCAGTCTGTAACTCAGTATCTGTTGGAACACCAGATGTTGATCCTTGGTCAATCTGCACTTCAGCATTTGTTGGAGTTTCAGTTGTAGATCCTTCGTCAGTCTGTAACTCAGTATCTGTTGGAACACCAGATGTTGATCCTATGTCAGTCTGTAACTCAACATCTGTTGGAGTTTCAGTTGTAGATCCTTCGTCAGTCTGTAACTCAGTATCTGTTGGAACACCAGATGTTGATCCTATGTCAGTCTGTAACTCAACATCTGTTGGAGTTTCAGTTGTAGATCCTTCGTCAGTCTGTAACTCAGTATCTGTTGGAACACCAGATGTTGATCCTATGTCAGTCTGTAACTCAACATCTGTTGGAGTTTCAGTTGTAGATCCTTCGTCAGTCTGTAACTCAGTATCTGTTGGAACACCAGATGTTGATCCCATGTCAGTCTGTAACTCAACATCTGTTGGAATTTCAGTTGTAGATCCTTTGTCAATCTGTAACTCGGTTGTTGAATGTATCTGAGAGGTGATTTGACTTTGGCCATCTGGTGGTAACTGAGTGGTAAATTGGATTTCTGATGAATGAGTTGTTTGGATATTCGTTGCAATGATATTCTGAGCAGCATTGACAACCTAGGGAAGAAAATCAGTCATATACGTTAGTATGAGTCTAACTAAAACGGAATTATTTAACGTTAGTCTAAACCTATAGGTAGGTGTAAGTACTTAATGAGTTGTCTAAACTAATGTTTTGTCAGCATGAAACCGAACCTAAAATAACAATGATGACTTAGATGGGAGAAAATGATCGTTTAGTGTAAAACTGAAACTAGAATAACTCATAACTTAGAATGGAATGATTTGTTGGTTGACATAATATAAAAGAATATTTGACTAACCTAAAACAAAGCAATGAATAGTGAAACTATTAGTTGCAAATGGACGGCTGATCCTAGCTTAGGCGTGAATGGAAGTGTCTACTCCTTAGACTAAGGCTATGGTAAGTGTCATTTTTAATGAATTAAATCTAAGAACAAACTGCTAATTTAAAACTAGAGTAAAAGTAACATTTATTAATGCCCTAACTTGTTATTAAGTAGTAAATTTCCTACGAGAAAAATATTAAAAAAGACATAAATGAAGGCGTTAGGTTTAATGAAAGAAGCATTTAATGGGAATAATTGTATTTTTTAACGTTAAATCACAGTGAGAAAGTTAATTGTATCAAATCCTTCTTTATAAATCCTCAACAGCATGTTAACGATACGAAATAAATATTAACATATTAGTTTTGAAGTTACTGGATTAGCACATACAATGTTTTAAAGAATATTTATGGTAACTTGGAATGTTCTTACACTCTTTTGTCTACAGAGATCCTGTTTTGGAATAGTGAATACAAATCACATTGTTATAAACTATAATATAAATAAATTATATTTTTAAATACAATATCAGTGAAACCTAAATGTGGCTTAAATGTCTTCATTACTAGAACTTCGTCCTGAGGGAAAGTAGGTTTCAGATAATTTTATTACTGGAGATTGTTTTACTGTTTATAGTTTGTTTGTTTGTTTTGGAATTTCGCACAAAGCTACTCGAGGGCTATCTGTGCTAGCCGTCCCTAATTTAGCAGTGTAAGACTAGAGGGAAGGCAGCTAGTCATCACCACCCACCGCCAACTCTTGGGCTACTCTTTTACCAACAAAAAGTAAGATTGACCGTCACATTATAACGCCTCCAAGACTGAAAGGGCGAGCATGTTTAGCGCGATTACGAAGCGCACGCCTTAACGCGCTAGGCCATGCGAGGCCTCACTGTTTATAGTTAGACACAAATCTACATGATGAGTTATGTGTGATGTGTCCAACACAGTTATTGAAAACGGTAGTTTAGTGTTGTAAACCGTAAGGTTTATTGCTGAAATGCTGGAGTCATCACTGGAGATCGGTTGTGATAGTTTTGTTATTATTATCTGCAGTGTGTGCTTTGCCCACCACGGGTATCGAAAATCGGCTTCTAGCAATATAGCTCCACAGACATACCACTGTGCCACTTGGGGATAGCTGTGATGGAGAGTTGGTTTTGAATATCTTCATTACTAAAGAGTGTTTATGATAGAGAGTTAGTTTTGAATATCTTCATTACTAAAGAGTGTTTATGATAGAGAGTTAGTTTTGAATATCCTCATTACTAAAGGTTGTGTGTGATAGAGAACTCTTTTCTGATGTCTTTATCAGAAAAGATTGGTTATGATGGAGAATTGGTTTCGGATGTCTTCATTACTGAAGGTTGGCTGTGATGAAGAGTTCTTGTTTTGCGTAACTATCATTACTTGGTTAAATGTATAAGTGTAAAAGTTGGTATTGTCTGAGTAGCAGTTTAAAACTAACTAGTTTTAAACGTTGAAAGATCAAACATCAGACTACTGCAGAATTCTAATACTAAAGATTTAGGAGGTTAACCATTATGAACTTGAACACATGTATTTTATAAATCATTATAAAACAAATAGACTACATAGGGATATAGAATTCTTTCATGTTTTCTGACTGCCAGGATATTTAATGGTTTTTCAGTCAACTTCTTTTATAGCTACACCACTGTTAACTACTTTCTTTTTTCAATAGCTGTTTCCATAAGCTCAATGAAGTAATATCAAGTTTATTTTAATTGTCTACAAGACTTGCAAAACACACAACACTTTAATTTTGCTTTCAGAACACATCCTGTCGTTACCATGTATGTTCAGTTATACCTGATAGAAACTGTGTCCAGACATATATACAAGGTTTTCTGGCGAGAGGTTTTCCGAAGTTAACCTGCACTGGACAGATTTTGCAGAGATCGTTGAAATTGTTTTTATGTCAAAGGCCAGACAACGATCAGGACTAAGTAGTGCACATTTGAGACCACACTCACCCACATCTTTCACCATCGAAGTTTCAAATTCTCTACCTTCTGCGAAAGTAAACTCTTCTCGGAGATCCTCAGGACTAGAAAAGAGAAAACTGTGGATTTCAGTAGAGCTAGAAATGTCAGTACAGATTACACAGATCGACAAGACCACAGCTAAGCCTTTAAGAGTTTCAGACATTTTGTGTTTGATCTGTCTCAGAGACACAAAGGGACAGAAGTTTTATCTAAACACGAACTACTTATGTCTGCACTTAATACAAAGGTCGATTTTTGTAAGGTAACCAAGCAACTCGAAAATGTGTTTTAATGTTTTACAAATTCACGGTTGATTTCTGTAAGACAGTAACTAAAGTTGTCACGCGATTATCAAATACGAGATACATTAGTGGTAAAGTTTTCTGTGAAACAAATACATTTATTTCAGTCAAAGAAGCAAAACGTGGATTTAGTTTTCATCTGACAACTTCTCTGATAATTGAAAACGAAGTACACATTTAGAGGACTAAACACACCCCTTTACCACACGACACCATGAACAGAGAGAAGGCTCGTTATAATGAAATTAGCTTGGAGCCAATGGAACGTTAAAACATGTATCAATTGTTTTTTCTTTTTCAAATATCAACTATGATATGTTTTTATCATCACAACTACAGCCGTTTCTATAAACCATTATATTCCGTACATTTACTGCACTATGTTTCACAACTTAGAATAAGTAATAAACTGCTTGGTAGTGCATAAAACCTACCAAACACTTTAATACAATATAACATGTACCATACATTGTCTAATATGGAATAACAAGTATTGTACTCTGTCTAATATGGAATAACAAGTATTGTACTCTGTTTAATATGGAATAACAATTATCACACATTGTTTAAGATGAAATTACGAGAACCCCACAATGTTTGATAGTGCATAAGAAGTATTATACATTAATTAACAAGTACCATGGGTTGTTTAATAAGGCTTAGTAAGTATTATAGGCTGTTTAATAAGGCCAATCAACTATTACACGCCGTTCTGTAAATGAAGTAATAAGCTGGCTAGCATATAAAGTATTACACTGTAAATCATAAGACATAAATAACACATGACAGAGTTTAACAAGTTTCATATTGTGGGCCATAGTACATAACAAGTATGTGCATTGTACTATGTTTCAGGTACATACCGCAGACTACACCTAGTTATGGTTATGCTGTTTATAACACATTTCTTATTGGATATTACAAGGTATATATAACAAATATCTTACTATAACACCACTTATATCGATCTCCCAGTTTCATATACCAATTAGTAAATCTGTAAAACTTGTTAAACTTAAATTAGCTTATAATTAACTTTATTTCTTTTATACCTACTTATTTTTTGTTATAATTTACAGTTGAATTTGACAACTTACATTATCCGCTACTAAGATACGCTGTCGTAGGAAAACTGATACAAGTTATATAAGTTAGCGCAATACAACGTAAAAAGGCCTTAATAACCCGGATTGAATGCCAATACTTGAATTAATGTTATACTTATGAGTTCAGAACAACATTGTGTAAAAAACAAACAAACAAGAAACGTTGATGGATATATATATTACCTGTTAGAGTTCTGTTTGTTTTAAAGCGAACTACGTTGAGTTATCTTCGGTGTCAAGGAAAACCGTGTTTTAGTTTTACTGTTTTACTGTTTATTCCATCGCCTATTTTTCCCACTTTTATCTGTTTATATAAATTTATCACGAGGTTTTGGATTGTGTAAATATCCCACATCGTGTAAAATGGATATCGTGTGATGTAAGTTGTTCAGTCATCCCACCACCACGTATATCTATTAATACACAAAGCATTACAGCAGGAGATAAACAAATAGTAAAACGTTCTCTGAGTAACAAAACCTAGATTTAAATATAACATCACTTAGATAATTGACATAATGTGGTCACAAGGTCTGTTTTATCATTTAATATTTGGTTGTGCTTTATATGGTCTTGACAACTACTTGACATTATCGAGACATAAAGTACACGAGGGGCTAAAAACAGATAGGAATAAGTTTGTAATGTCACATGTGAATTAGGGCTTCCTGCAGTTCCAAGGAGCTTCTCGGCTTCTTTCTTTGCACTTTGTTATACAATACCTTTCAGAAGTTTTCAATAAAGCTGGGATATGGTTTGTTGCCTGGTCAACATATGTTGTGGTTCTCTCCCTTCGAAGGTAATCTTTTACCTGAAGTACTAACATAAAACTTAAGATATATTTCAAACAAACTAGAGTATAAAATTTCCTTGTTATTTCACATCTACTCCATAGAGTGTATAATTATTACCATCCTTTATAGCCCTGTGGCATGGAACAGGGTGATTCTGGATTTACACTGGTCATCCCACCAAAGTGATCGCGACTATGACTGGTAAAACTTAGTGTATTTGTTAGGATTGACACTGCCTTTCACAAACTGGAGGCATCCCACTCACTGGACAGAAGTCCATACCAATACCACTTGACGTAATGGATGCTTCATGGTCGTATTCAAACATGCTAGATGAAATTCTTGTAGAAAGTCACTGTGCTTGTTAATAGAAAGAATAAAACTGTATATTAACTCCTACCATACATTTATAAATTCAATTCTCTAACCTCGCTGAAATATGCATTATTTTGTCTTCGGTTTAATTATATCACAACTTTGGAAAAACTTAACTATAAAAATAACACTGAAGACAAAACACTAAACATGTTTCTCTTCACCGCCTCCTCCTAGTTGCGCAACCATAAGTCTGTCAATTTGTGACAGTACTATCTTTCTTCCAAGTCTGTCGATTTGTGACAGTACTATCTTTCTTCCAACAATAAATAACCCTATTTTCTGCCTAAGTTATAAGTACAATACATAAAGATGTATCGTTTTTATTACCGAGCTATAAGAGATATTTGAACTGAAAGACAAATGGAACGTGTAGATCTGACTTACATGGATACAAGATGTAGATCTGACTTTCATGGGTACAAGATGTAGATCTGACTTTCATAGATACAAGATATAGTTTTGACTTTCATAGATACAACATATAATTTGACTTTCATGGATACAAGATGTACTTCTGATTTTCATGGATATAAGATGTAGTTCTGACTTTCCTGGATACAAGATATAGTCCTGACTACCATGAATACAAGATGTAGTTCTGACTTTAATGGATACAAGATGTAGGAGGGATGTTCAAAAAATACGCGGACTGACGTCATAAAACAAAATGTACTTTATTTAGAAGTTACAGGTCTGGGACCCCTTCAAAGTACTCTCCTCCCAACGCACACACTTATCCCAACGGTGTTTCCACTTGTTGAAACAGTCCTGGTACGCTTCTTTTGTAATGTCCTCCATCTCCTTCATCGCATTTGCCTTAATCTCGGAATCGTCTCAAATCTTCTTCCTGTCAAGGGTCTTTTGAGTTTGGGGAACAAGAAAAAATCGTCAGGTGAGTAGGGGTGGTGGGGAAGAACAGTGATCGAGTGTTTGGCCAAAACTCACGAGTTCTGAGGCACAAATTTCGCAGCAACGCGGTGCATCTTCAATTTTCGGTCAAAATCTCGTAACAAGATCCAACTGATATCCCACACTCTTCAGCAAGCTTCCTGACAGTCAGACGTCGATTTGCCCGCACCAGGGTGTTGATTTTGTCGACGTGTGGGTCGTCAGTTGACGTGGAAGGACGTCCAGAACGCTCTTCATCTTCAATGGACTGTCGACCATCCTTAAAACGTTTATGCCACTTGAAACATGCCGTACGCTTCATAGCAACATCTCCGTAAGCCGTGTTAAGCATAGCAAAAGTTTCAGTCGCAGATGTTCCAAGTTTAACACAAAATTTCACAGCAAGTCGTTGCTCCTTTAGGTCATTCATTCTGAAATCCACCAAACGAAAAAAATCGCACTTCACTTAAAACCGCGTAGTTAATACACAAATGAAGATATCTGCAATCGGGAAATAGCGTCGTAATCAGCTGATCTGTGCGAACCTAGCGACACCAAGCGGATTCCCCTGAAACCAACTGGAGCCGCGCAATTCAAACAGTCCGCGTATGTTTTGACCAGACCTCGTCGTCTTGTTCGTCCATGCATGGACTGAGCCCTGAAATGGACCTGAGTATGATGTTATACTTTTACTCTGGCCCAAAGCTTTAAAAAAAACCCAAAAAAAAACCCTAAAGACAGACGCTATAATCGTTCGGGAGGGAGAAAGAGGTCAAATGTACCTGACCCTCCTGGGTATTTAACAACATCAATACCCAAATACCCACACAGTCAAACAGACCTCGTCGGACCTAAATTTAGGTTATGCATCACAGTTCGCTGACGATGTAGCAGTCTGGAAAAGCGCCCCACTCCGTCAATAGCAGCAACGAACCTACAACCAGTCCTAAATAACATCGAAGAATACTGCCAGAAATACAGAATCAAAATCAATATTCCAAAACTCAAGTCATAGTATTCAGCAGACTGAATAAGCTGAAAAAGATCCACCAAAACTCTATATGAATGGATCACTTTTACTGACTGCTACTTCTGCTAAATTTCTAGGTCTAACCTATGATTCAAAATTAACGTGGTTACCACATATTAAAAATATACTGATACGAATCTGGAAAGAGCAAACTATGCAAGAAGTCTTTCAGGTAAAATCCAAGGAACATCACCAGACAACATACTTAAAATCTACAAAACGTACATTAGACCAACAATAGAATATGCATCACCTGCCTAGATTAACATAGCACCCACACATGTACAGAAACTTCAACGTATACAAAATTCAGTACTAACTTCAGCATATAAAGTACCACGTAGCACCTCAACCACATTCATGCATAAGTATGCAAACATAGACACAATATCTGAAAGACTCTTGCATAATTCTCTAAAATATTTCAATAAGAATTGGCATAAAATGACTTAATGTGTGATCTCGACAGATATCACGTACATGATGTAAATGGTCCTAAATACCTCTCCCATTTTAACATATATTTAAGAAATGTAACACAAACTGGCTACTATGCACTAGACACTTAGTCCTTGTTTCTTTTTTTATTATTATAATTATTATTTTCTTTTTTTCTTTTTTTATCATTTTTTTTCTCTTATTGAATTATTATTCAATTATTGAATAACAATTATTATTACTACTTTCTTTTTTGTGTGTGTGTTACTACAAGTAGTAGTAGCATTCTCTCTATGAAGAAAAAGGAGAAAAATACAAAAAAAAATATATATATGAAAATACAAAAAAATAAAAATAATAATAAGAAATGAAGGAAAAAAAAACTTCTTGTTCGTCCATGCATGGGCTGAGCCCTGAAATGGGCCTGAGTATGATGTCATTCTATTACTCTGGCCCAAAGCTTAAAAAACAAACAAAAAACCCTAAAGACAGACGCTATAAATCGTTCGGGAGGAGGAAGAGGTCAAATGTACCTGACCCTCCTGGGTATTTAACATCAATACCCAAATACCGACACAGTAAAACTTGGAACAGACCTCGTAATTCTGACTTACATGGATACAAGATGTAGTTCTGACTTTCATGGATACAAGATGTAGTTCTGAATACCATGGATAGAAGATGTAGTTCTGACTACCATGGATACAAGATGAGGTTCTGACTTTCATGGATATAAGATGTAGTTCTGACTACCATGGATACAAGATGTGGTTCTGACTTTCATGGATATAAGATGTAGTTCTGACTTTCATGGATACAAGATACAGTCCTGACTACCATGGATACAAGATGTAATTCTGACTTTCATGGATACAATATGTAGTTCTGACTTTCCTAGATACAAGATGTAGTTCTGACTTTCATGGATACAAGATATAGTCCTGACTACCATGGATACAAGATGTGGTTCTGACTTTCATGGGTACAAGATGTAGTTCTGACTTTCATAGATACAAGATGTAGTTCTGAATTACATAGATGTAATAATTGTAATTCACGATGATGTTTGATAGAAGCTAAAGAAAGGTTTACAGAGATGTTTTTTCATCCTTACAATAGTTGTAAATCATAATACTTGGTAAGTGTACGAAGGTTAACAATCCCTAAAGTGTATAGGTTATTAACACGCATTATATTCTCTCAGTATCTGTGTTTCTTTGTGTGAAACCCACAGAATATGCTATCTATGATCCGTCTGCCTGGAGATATCGAATCCAGAATTTTAGTGTTGTAAGTTCGTACGCTATTCTCTAATTTACCGAAGTGGATTGAGATAATGTGCAAGTTTTACAATGACATTCTAATGATTGATTCGGTATTTAAAACTGACATCAATTAACATTATTTTCACTGTTGATAAACTAAAACAGATTACACACGAACGTATACACTGAATAATAAAAAAATTAACAAAGAGCAAAGAAACCAACTTTTAAAATAATTATTCCGGAACGTTAATTAAAACACAGATGTTATCGCACTACCTTACATTGATGATTAAAAGATTATTGCGTATATGCTATTTTAATAACTCACAAATTAAAGAAATCTTTAAATTATGTACTGACATCAATTAATATAGAGTTTTTCTAGTTGAAACTCACGAAATGCTACTTTTCCAAACTAACGAGAAAGTTTTTTAATTCATGCCAGCAGAGAGTTTTAACTTTCAAACCTGCTTGATCATGAGGTACCCAAACTAAGTGAGTTGGATCCAAACAAGTGTTTACCAGAGAGTTTTAACTTTTCAAACCTGCTTGATCATGAGGTACCGAAACTAAGTGAGTTGGATCCAAACAAATGTTTACCAGAGAGTTTTAACTTTCAAACCTGCTTGATCATGAGGTACCCAAACTAAGTGAGTTGGATCCAAACAAGTGTTTACCAGAGAGTTTTAACTTTCAAACCTGCTTGATCATGAGGTACCCAAACTAAGTGAGTTGGATCCAAACAAATGTTTACCAGAGAGTTTTAACTTTCAAACCTGCTTGATCATGAGGTACCCAAACTAAGTGAGTTGGATCCAAACAAGTGTTTACCAGAGAGTTTTAACTTTCAAACCTGCTTGATCATGAGGTACCCAAACTAAGTGAGTTGGATCCAAACAAGTGTTTACCAGAGAGTTTTAACTTTCAAACCTGCTTGATCATGAGGTACCCAAACTAAGTGAGTTGGATCCAAACAAGTGTTTACCAGAGAGTTTTAACTTTCAAACCTGCTTGATCATGAGGTACCCAAACTAAGTGAGTTGGATCCAAACAAGTGTTTACCAGAGAGTTTTAACTTTCAAACCTGCTTGATCATGAGGTACCCAAACTAAGTGAGTTGGATCCAAACAAGTGTTTACCAGAGAGTTTTAACTTTCAAACCTGCTTGATCATGAGGTACCCAAACTAAGTGAGTTGGATCCAAACAAGTGTTTACCAGAGAGTTTTAACTTTCAAACCTGCTTGATCATGAGGTACCCAAACTAAGTGAGTTGGATCCAAACAAGTGTTTACCAGAGAGTTTTAACTTTCAAACCTGCTTGATCATGAGGTACCCAAACTAAGTGAGTTGGATCCAAACAAGTGTTTACCAGAGAGTTTTAACTTTCAAACCTGCTTGATCATGAGGAGGTACCCAAACTAAGTGAGTTGGATCCAAACAAGTGTTTACCAGAGAGTTTAACTTTCAAACCTTCTTGATCATGAGGTACCCAAACTAAGTGAGTTGGATCCAAACAAATGTTTACCAGAGAGTTTTAACTTTCAAACCTGCTTGATCATGAGGTACCCAAATTAAGTGGGTTGGATCCAAACAAATGTTTACGAGAGGTTTCAACTTTCAAACCTGCTTGATCATGAGGTACCCAAACTAAGTGAGTTGGATCCAAACAAATGTTTACCAGAGAGTTTAACTTTAAAACCTGCTTGATCATGAGGTACCCAAACTAAGTGAGTTGGATCCAAACAAATGTTTACCAGAGAGTTTTAACTTTCAAACCTGCTTGATCATGAGGTACCCAAACTAAGTGAGTTGGATCCAAACAAATGTTTACGAGAGGGTTTCAACTTTCAAACCTGCTTGATCATGAGGTACCCAAACTAAGTGAGTTGGATCCAAACAAATGTTTACCACTCGTCCAAATTTAGAATCTTGTTCTATAAAGTTTTAGAAATAAATTCACTCCTCGAACTTCTTGCAACTGGCAAGACTAATTATATTTTAGGTATTGCATCTCAAAACAGCTAGAATAGGTATTAAAACTTTGATTGAAATAAAGTAGAGAACAACATTTTGAACTTCTTAGGTCATATTCAGCCGTCGTGATATACGTTTTTACTTTAAGTGGGTTTCTCTTCTTAACGAGATGTTGGCTTCATGTATCTATTACTGCTCTAGATAACTAGATGTGGGTTTTATATATATACTGGTATATATAACTCGATGTGGGCTTTATACATCCAGTTGTCTACAGATAATTATATGTAGGTTTTTATATCTACTGGTCCAAAACATTAGATGAAGTTTTTCTATATCTATGGTCTAGATCACTAGGTGTGGGTCTTATGCATCGACTGGTCTAGATAACGAGATGTCGGTTTTATATATCCACCGGTCTAAATAACTAGATGTGGGTTTTATATATCCACTAGTGTAAATAACTAGACGTGGGGTTTTATATATCTACTGGTCTAAATAACTAAATTTGGGTTTTATACATCCACTGGTACAGATAACTAGATGTGGGTTTTATACATCCACTAGTACAGATAACTAGATGTGGGTTTTATACATCCACTGGTACAGATAATTAGATGTGAGTTTTATATTTCTACTGGTCTAGATAAGCAGATGTGGGTTTTATACATCCATTGAGTGTAGATAACTAGATGTGGGTTTTATATATTTACTGATCTAGAAAACAAGATATTGGATGTGTTATATATACACTGGTATAGATAACTAGATGTGGGTTTTATACATCCACTGGACTAGATAACTAGAGTTGGGTTATATATATATATACTACTCTAGATATTAACTATATGTGGGTTTTGTAAATCTACTGGTCGAGAAAACTAGATGTGGGTTTTATATATCAACTGGTTTAGATAACTAGATGTGGGGTTTATATATCTACCGTTCTAAATAACTTTATGTGGGTTTTATACATCCACTGATCTGGATAACTAGATGCGGGTTTTATACATCACCTGTACTAGATAACTAGAGTTTAGGATTTATATACATACTAGAGTAGATAAAAATATGTGGGTTTTGTAAATCCACTGGTCTAGAAAACTCTAACTACATATGGGCCTTTTTTATATCTACTGGTCTAAATAACTAAATGTGGGTTATATACATCCACTGGACCAGATATCTAGATTTGGGTTTATATATCCATTGGTCTAGATAACTATATATGGGGTTTTACAAATCTACTGGTCTAGAGAACAAGTGATGTTGGTTTTTATACATCCAA